>NC_056737.1:649678635-649791135 GCF_019279795.1 Protopterus annectens
GTGGTAACAAGTTGTTCCATAGCATTTCAGTTTATGAATTTTAGGAACCTTTGGGCTAGGGTGTTGGAGCTAGAGTAATGCTCCCAGTCTATGTTTGGAGAGACCTTCATATTTTCCAGTGTTCTCAGGAAGGCCGAGTGGGGTTCCTGGGTTTGGGAGGGTGGTCTGTAGCAGGCTATAAACTGGAAGGCAGTTTTACCCACTGTTAGTTGCACATGGATAGTCTCTGATGCTTCGTGCTTTGCCACCAACCTGGAGGTGTGGGTATCTTTGATGAATATCGATACTCCCCCTCCTTTTGTGGTTCGGTCCAAGTTTTGAGGCCGAAAAGCATGGTATGAGGTATAACCTGGTAGTGCTGGGGTGCTCTCGGGAGCCCTGAACCAGGTTTCTGTTACTGCACAGATATCGATGTTCTCCATGCTAAGGAGAGTTTCGAGTGCGTGCATCTTGAGGTTTAGACTTCTGGCGTTGAGTAGCATTACTCTTAGTTTCTTATCCCTTGTGATACCTATGGAGGTGGGTTTGTCTTTTGAGCCTTGCCTAAAAAGGCACTATGGGGGTAGCAAGAGCCTTTGCCAATATCCGAAAGCTCAGCGGTGACAGGTGCAAGCCGTCCCTAGTGAAGCATCGTGGCTTGTCGAGCATATCATCCCAGGCTGACAGGCATTGGATCCCCTTTGAATGACACCAGTACTTAAGCCAATTGTTGAAATTGATCACCTTGTCTTCATATTGTGGCATCATTCTTGGTGAGGGTAAGATGCTACTCAAGGTCAGGGTCATACCGGCCTGGGCTACATGCTCAGAGAGCTCCTCTATGTCTCTTTTCATGTAGTCCAGGGAGGTACGTCTCAGGTCATTCACACCAGCATGGACAATGACTGAGTCATATTTGTACTTGCCTTGGAGTGACCTGAGTGCTTGTGTTATGTGGCGGATCCTAGCACCCAACAGGCTGCTCACCGTGACCTTCTCCTTGTTCAGCCTGGTGAGCGGGACGTCAGTGTGCCTGACGATAGAGTCACCTATTACAAGTGTATCAGGTGTGTTTAGTCTTAAGGGCTGTGTCTGTTTGGCACACTGGCTTTGTGAGATATGTGTTGCACGTGTTTTGTTTTGGGGTAGAGGTTGCTTGGATGTCTGCTTTGGAGGTCTCTGCTGCTTGAGCAGATCTTTATTTAGAGCCTCCGAGTATGTTTTTGTGTGATTATGTGTTTGGTTTGCTGTCGTGGTAGGTTTATGTGAGACTGGAATTGTAGTGAGTGTGGTTTTCTTCTCCTCCTGACTGGTTATGCCAGTACTGAGTTGAGAGAGCTTAGCCTCCAGTTTGGCTATATGGTTGCATCTCTCACATGTGTTGGAATTTGTTGGGAGGAGGAGAGGGTTGTCTGTGTACATCAGGCAGTTGTAACATTGCCTCAAGATTCCCAGATTCACCAGCTGGACCGGAGAGGAGATTGCCAACTGACCTTTGGACATGCTAGAATAATATTGGGAATTCCTTTATAATTGAAAACAAGGGCCAATGGGGAATGAGGGTGTAGTGCTTTTAATTTTTAGTGCTGACTTATATAATTGCTTTAGTGAGCAAGTGCCAGGTAACTTAAGTTCAATGTGTTACAGGTAACTTAAATGCAAAAACGACAAACAGTAACTTTCTTTCAAGTGAAACAAGGAAATAAGTACAGTAAGCAATGCAGATATCACTAGGGATCCACAGAAGCGCTGAGAAGCCACGTTTTAGGTGGAATTAGCATTACAGGGAAATAACAAGCATACAAACAAAACTAGATTCAGCAGGCCTGGATCTAGTCTATGCTACAGCAAACAAGGTGTACCAATTTCAGTAAGAAACAGTTCAAATATGCAGGCACTATAAACCTTTAACCAGAAATTCCCAGCTCAGAAGGGCAGAGTCCAGCCTCTCCTCCCACAAGAGTGCAGGCCACGAACCTTCTTAATGTAAAATAACTGGCCTGAAGCCCAAGTGCATAAACCAGAACTAATACACTTTAAGAATAACAGACACTGAGCTCTCAATCAGCAGTTCCCAACTTAGAAGGATGAAAGCTACCTGTCCTGCCACCACAGTGCATGCCACAAACCTTCCTATTGTAAAACAACTGGTCTGAAGCCCAAGAGCTTAATCCAAAAGACTTAGAATGATAGCTACACTTTAATCAAGTTACTACCAAGCAGTAATAAATACAATTGAATACTTTAAAGAATGCCTGGATTAGTGCTCAAGTTATACAAACAAAGCTAGATTCAGCAGGCCTGGATCTAGTCTATGCTACAGCAAACAAGGTGTACCAATTTCAGTAAGAAGCAGTTCAGATATGCATGCACTATAAGCCTTTAACCAGAAATTCCCAGCTCAGAAGGGCAGAATCCAGCCTCTCCTCCCACAAGAGTGCAGACTACGAACCCTCTTAATGTAAAATAACTGGCCTGAAAGCCCAAGTGCTTAAACCAGAATTAATGCACTTTTAGAATAACAGACACTGAGCCCTCAATCAGCAGTTCCCAACTTAGAAGGATGTAAGCTACCTGTTCTGCCACTACAGTGCAGACCACAAACCCTCTTAATGTAAAACAACTGGTCTGAAGCCCAAGTCTTTAAACTAAAAGGCTTAGAATGAGTTACACCAAGCAGTAATAAATACAATTGAGTACTTTTAAGATGACGCAAAAGCAAAATAAAGTAGGAAGAAACACAAGTACAGTAAAAGCAGATGAATTTTTTTTTTTTTCAGAAAAGTAGCAAAAGCAGCAGTAAATACAATTCTCATGCAGTGCAAGCTGGCACACTTGAATATGTAGCAATATTAGTCCACACACAGTTTGAAAAAATGTAATTAAATTAAAAAGGACTAAAAGCAAGTGCAGAAAGGGTTTATTAGGTAGAATGCGGTAAAGAGATGGGCCTGGGGGAGTTTCTTAGATCAAATCTACAGTGGGGCGGGCACTGCAAAAGCCACCAAATTTAAACTACAACCAAGAACTGGGGGGGGGGGACAGTTTCAACACAGATGTGAGGAATGAGATTCAGTCATGTGATGTGGACCGCATAGATATATATATATATATATATATATATATATATATATATATATATATATATACACATACACACACACACACACACACACACACACACACACACACACACACACACACACACACACACACACACACACACAAACAAACACACACATATATGGATCTATGGCAGTTAATTGAAATGCTCAAACATCAAAACATGAATGACTGATATCAACATCTAAAGTAAAATAATATAGCTAAAAATAACCATTGGAACACAGAAGATCAAAAAAGGAAGCAACCAATTTCTTTTGTAATCCCTTAAGAAAAGCCTACCACTGATTTCAGCCAAAGTTTACCTGAATAGTGATACTGTTACTTCCCCCCCTCACTCTACCTTACTTAATGCATGCTAAACTAATCTCAGCCCTATACTTTACCTTAGGAAAAATTCCTCTCAATAACAATACATCTACACATACCACATACATCAGCACGCATGTACAACACTATATCTATCCCCTTACACACCCTAACCCTACTACCACCCCCCACAGGCCAGTATATTCAGTAATGTTTGCATTAGCAAAGCACCACATGCATTAGTACATATGTACAACACTAGATTCCCTTAACTAGCTCTTACTCTAACTTTTACTCCCCCCACACACATACACACCTGCACCCCAATGCTGACATTTTTGATATATCTAAGAGTTCCAGCATATCTCATGCACAGGAATTCAGAACTGGACCTGTCATTTTAGTAAGTTTAATACATATAACCTTCCCTAATTACCATCTCACCTCCCCTTACCTATCTGCCCTCTGCTATCACTTTACTATTATCTGTTCTACCCTCCTTATTACTCTCAATAATACTCTGAATATTCAGGTACCTACATTCTCTCACTATAATTTTCTCAATGTCTAAACCTTGACACTCCAATATGCTGTCTCTCATCCTACCTGCTCTGTCATAACATAACTACCTCCAGCTTCATCTTAAATCTGTTGTACATTATAACTTTCTCGACTGGGAGCTACTTAACCCAAAAATATGCCTGTGAGCTTTGTGAATTGATTCTCATTGTATATTTTTTTTATCACCACACCTGTAAGTTATTCCCTTTTAAAGCTCAATTGTACTATATACTTACCCTGACACACTTTGTTTATATTTTTTCTATGAACCTTCTGAATTGTAAGTTTTCTTATTATCTGTGTGGTTTTTAACAATTGTAATTTTGCACTGTAACTTTGTAAGTTTTGTTTCTTCTGTGGAGCTTTTACCCCCTGGCCTCCGCTGAAAAAGGCTGTAGCCCAGTTAGATTTTCCTGGTCAACAAATGTCAAATAAATAAATTTACATCTAAAACCCACACTCACCTTCCACATGCAGTCTTGCTTCTTTTGTAATCACCAATGCGTGACCAAAAATGCAGAGAAAAAACATGCCCACACTTCACCAAATAAGCATTTGATGGAGTGACGATAACCCATGTATACCCTCTACTGGGGATGCAGGATGGAGAAGCTCTCTGCAAAAACAATTTTGTAATGTTATTGAACTGTTTTACAGTGTTTATATGTGTATTTGTTTAGGTATAGATGTTATAGCTGTGGTACATTGGATCTTCACTAAGGCAGACATGATGATTTAATTGTAAATCCAGGAATTAAATACCTTTTAATAGAGTACATTATTTTCTATTTAAAATGCAAGTAGCATGTAAGTAGTGCTGTATATGACTTATGTTTTAAAAAAATTATACCATTTTTATTTAATAGCTATTAATGAACTGACAGTTAAAGAAACAGCCAACAGCTATGCTCCTGTTTCCATTCTGCACTGGCATCTTTAGATTAATCACTCTCTAACACATCCAATTAAATTCCATTTGTTTTCCTCTGTTATTGTTTTCTGGGATTCATTTTATTCACATTTCTGAATTAAAGTCTAGATTCTTTCATTTAACATTGTGAAACTAGAATAAATGAATGAATACATACAGACATACACACCTACAAATATACATAATACATACAAATCTGTAGATAATATGCATACGAATTGACCAAGAAATAACTAAAGCAGCACTGGTTGAAAATTTCTTAATATCTTGAACATTACTGAGAGCTCTAGCAACATCCTTTTTATTCTGTTAACAAAGGCATAGTGGTGCACATGCAACAAATTGAGCATAAGTGATCATCCTTTCATCGTTATTAATAACAATCTTTATTGCTAAAATGCTGCCTTATGTTTGTAAGAGTTTACACGCATCGCTTCTGATACATTTAACAATGAAACACTCCACACTGTAGCCAACTGGCTCATATATTTAATAAAATACTGTTTTTAATCAACTTTTGACTTAACAAAAGCCATGCATTCATGTTTTAAAACTAGAGTTCTTGCTAACTAAATTACCTATTTCTTAGACAGATAACTACATCAGTAATGAAGCATGCACCTATATCCACATGAATTATATAAAATATGCACATGCTTTTCTTATGAGTACCTGAGTACCCCAGAAAACATGGAAGCTTAGTGACTTAATTTGGGTCACTTACTATGCAAACACAATATGACCAATTTCCAGCTTTGCAGGTCAATCATTTGGTCACACACTCTTTTTTACCTGTTGGATCCTAATTGTAAAATACTTGAGAATTTCTCAAACTCAGTGGACCACAAGCAGTCTCAATAAGCCAGAGTGCATCAATATCCTTATCTGTAATGAGATTACTTACTGGGATACAGTTTCCATTGTCCTTGCTGATCTTAAGTAAGCATATTTGCCAGGCAGTGGATAAGGGGAAGATAATTGGGGGAGATAAAATTCAAGGCCGGAAGCATTCATTTGTGAGGAAAAGGATTTAGAGGGTTAAGTTACACAGAAAATTTATGACATGCTTGTAGAAAGAAAACAATAGACGTGTAGCCATGTAACAAACATGCAAAAATGTGAGAGTTCATGCTGCTATACTAACAAAATGTTTAACAACAGGCTAACTTGCATAGCTTAGTAATATATTCTTAAACTTTGCATTGAAGACACTAAAACAAGCATGTGAGTGACAGAGAGAGAAAAGAGACATGGTAGCAACACTGGGCAATTAGCACCTGGATAATTATTAATATTTTATGTTTATCTATGAGTCATGCATCAAAACCCTGATTATTGCTTAAGTTCAAACCAGATTATATATTTTCTGTTTAGCAGTACTTTCCATGAAACTATTCACATGCCATTCTGTTTTTCCAAAAACATACTTTTATATTGGTACATTGATTTATTTTAAGCAGTGTAACACAGATTTTAATCTTTTTTAAGCTGAAGAAATTCACCTAGTTTGGTCTCAGACCATTAATTTATGAAGGATTTGAAACGAAAGTTAGTCAGAAAGCACCTGCTACCATTTAACATGGTTTGCATTTAGAAGTAACTTGTACAACTGAGAAATTGGTAATTTAGCAATCAGAACATATGAAAATATGATTAGATATGAGTTTTTTGATTACTCTTTTTTTTACTCAGGTGAGGGAAATTTTAAGTTTGCACCATAAATGTACAAGTCAAGTTTTTGTTTTGTAGAAACATTATCTGAAATATAAATGAATTCTGATTTATGTGTGAAGGCAGTGCTTCCAGGCAAAGATGTAAAGTAATTTCAACATATTGAGCTTGTAAGTTTTACTTTATTTTCACTTGAACAGTTTAAAAGCTGTAAATATTAACTTATTTAACATTTTAAAACTGTAAATATCCACCTTCAAAAATATTTTTTTATTTAAAATGACCGAGTTAAGATTCTAAGATGAAAGGGAACATATCTTCCTCCTTCTCACCCCCCACTGTCTATGAACATCAGCCCTCTCCTCCTGTCTAATCATCCCATCCATTCTCCATCATTGGGCTATGTGTCGTTTGGGAAGGAACATCATTTGGGCAGCCATTAGAGGTGGTTTCAGTTTGTCAGGCTTCTATCCCTGTCCCTAGCTCTGCACAGCAAGCAAGGTCATTGTGAGTGGTAGGTAATGGGCTGTGCATAGATGAGACCCCTTCACTTTTATAAGGGGATTCCCTCTATGCAACTGTGCCCTTCACCGCACAGCACACGTTTTAATTTCCCCAATCTCCACCAGGGAAATCACATTGCCCAGTGTGTCCTTCCACCCTGCCTGACAAGCTTCTCCAGTGCAAGGGCTACTAATTGAATCCCAGTCAAGGCCCTGTCTTTTGTGCATAAGGGATATATTCTTTGAAAAAAGGAACAATAATGCATTATTATTATTATTATTATTATTATTATTATTATTATTATTATTAACAACCTAATTTGCCTTTGGCACTGTCATTACTCTTTTTAAGAGCCAAATCTTAAACAATAACAAGATGAAATCTCAATTTATTGTACTTTTTTTTTTTTTTAGTTTTTATATCTCAAAGCATACAGTCTTCATAACTAACCCTGATGTTACACAATCTCACGGAAAAGGAAATACCTGATTTTTCAAGCAAAACTACATTTTCTCTTTCTGTTGAGGTTATGTGACCTCAGACTTTAACCTGTGAAGACTCAGAAACAAGCATGTTGGTTAATCTAAACTTTTGATGGCTTCTTGCTAATGATATAGGACTCTGCACAAGTGCCCTTGATATGATAACTGAGTGAAGAAGCTGATTGGAGAGTTATGTTATCAGAATGTAGAACAGGTAAATTATTATTTTACTGAGCATGCTCATTTAACATTTTTAACCAGTCAGTATCATCATCATCAAACACTTTCATAACTTCGTTCAAGACAATTCCTGCTATTTACAAACATGCATCCATAATATGTTATGCTGAAGAGTCCCAGAAATGTTATAATGTTAGAAACCATGATGGAGATTCTGCAAATCTTCCACGTGTTGCTTTTAAAAACAAAGCAAAACAAAATACGGTATATCAAAATGTTACTTCATGTCATAATATGGCAGAAGACAAAATGCAAGCAGATCACAGGAACAATGCAAATATAACATTTCCCTTGTGTTATATGTACATAAGAAGATCAAAGGTGTCTTGGTAATTTACCTGGCTCTTTCATTTATACTCGGTGCTTATTTAGGATTGTAGACATTTCACTAATCGATTCCTGATACTCCTTGACTGATGGCTTTTAAAAGGCAAGTGATTTCCTCATTCTTTATTTTTCGTAGCTGAGATGTCATGAAGTGAACTGTTATTAATGCTTGCAAGTTATAGTCTCTTAACCTCTCAGAAAAGTAATGTAATGGAGGCAACCACATGTGACACATATCATCATAGATTTGTGAAAACTCTTTCATGAAATGAGCTCATAGGCAGTTGTCAAGTAAAGTATGCTTGTCATGTCACCCGCACCATGTATTCTTTCTAGAGAGTTCATGTGCTTTAGTGCTGTTGAAAAGAGAGCTGCATCTACGTCCTTTCCCTATTACCAATTAAGAAATATTCAAATAAGTAATGAATAGTAGTAAAAATGATCACATCATGCTGTACTGGTTCGGAGTGCTCTGAATTTGCAGTTTTGTCTCTCCTTTGTAACTAAATTGATCATATGTATTTTATTCATGAATATAGCTCACCTCTTATCTGGCTGGGCAACTAAATGGTCATGAAAACCAATGGACATCAGCCAGCAGAGTGAACCTGACACACTCCCAAGGGTTGTTATAAAGCTGCATCTCTGTTAGATAATGAAGGTGTAATATCTTTCTACGATAAGCATTTATATCATGACAATGTGGCACACAGAATTAATGGCAAAATGCCGTTGTATGGTAAAATACCATTAACTTTCAGTAAGTAAAATTAGTCTACCTACTTAAAGGGAGTAGGCTAGCTGTCAGTAACCTCTAATACCTGAATTTCAGTTAAGGATGTAAAAATCTAAGACTGTTCTCTAGACAGACATGAAAGGTTAATGTACTTGCAGGGCTTTTTATGATGAGTGACAAATTAGAAGGATAAGAAATGCCACATGGTACTAGTAATGCATCATTTAAATGTGTTAGTCCTTTCTTATTGTTTTCACCATCATTAAGATGTACCGTGACAAGTTTTTAAACAGTTTTGAAAGGATAACAAATTGCTACATATGTAATAGATTCAACATTCCAACCATTATAGAGACTATAATAACAAGAGGCCAGCCTATATGTTACAAAAAGGAGAGAATTTTGTTGAGATAAAATAACTGTACATTATCTGATGTGTGGGTGATGAACTGCAAACACCTGAACGGGACAAAAGCAGGCAAGGAATCCATGGGTTGACTAATTCTGCACTTATCTGAAACATCGCTAGAAAGGAACTTCATTACAATAAGAGAAATTTTGTCTAAAATACTGTCCAAATTTCAAGTTATTTATTGATATTTGGCTACGAGGAAAGTTTGACTGGATAGGAGTCCATTTTTTGTGAAGGCCTGGGGAGAAAAGCTCCAAAGTATTGCAAAGTATTTTAAGATCAGTTACACAGAGAAATTTGCTCGGAAATAGTGTCTCTGCTTCTGGTCATGTAGACCGCTACAGACGACAAATAACCGCCAAACACATCAGTGGTGTTTTTGTGTCACTTAAGCTGAACTGCTTCCTTAGCACTTTTATGCCATGTTCAAACTATGTTTTTTGAGGTCATAATAGTACAGACTGGTAATCTACTGAGCATATTTTATGCACTTTAAAACAAGGACCAAACTAGAGGTTCAGTAAAAGTATGCAGGACATTGTACACTTATAGTATGTTTTAATTGGATCTCTGTTTCAAACGGCTTAATGCTTTAATTTTAATGTATAGCTTCCATATATACTGCAAACAACTGGGGGGGGGGCACATCTTGCTTCATCATTCTAGGAACATGCATGTTGCTTGATAAAACTCCCACTGTTTGGCAACACTTCATAGACACTTTGTTCAGTCATTCATTCTTTGTTTACGCATATATATATATATATATATATATATATATATATATATATATACATATATAGAGAGAGAGTATAATATATATTATAGTATGTATTATAATACTTGGGTGCCACTCTAGACTACAAAGTAAACTTTCAGGCACACTCTGATACAGGCATAAAGGCAGTTAATTTGAAGCTTAGCACCTTATACAGAGAGTGTTACATTATCTTCTGCCAGACAGCAAGAAAGTTCCATGTGGACTGTCTCAAGTCCTGTACTTTGTCTCCCACAGAACTGCTTTGAAATTCCTTTAAGTGTTAATTAGCTTGGGGGGTTTCTGATAACATTAAAACCTGTGTTGGTTACATCTCTTGTAATCATTTTAAATAGAGTTGCTTGCTACTGAGATTTGTCTGCATACATCAACTGGACATAAACTGATTTAAGTATATTTCCTGCATTTTATTGTGGTTTTATAATTTGGACTGATTCCTCAGATCTAGCTCTGTTGAAACTGTCTTGTGTGTATCTCTGAAGCTCTGCACTAGTTGCTAAACTGCTTTGAAATTCCTTTAAGTGTTAATTAGCTTGGGGGGTTTCTGATAACATTAAAACCTGTGTTGGTTACATCTCTTGTAATCATTTTAAATAGAGTTGCTTGCTACTGAGATTTGTCTGCATACATCAACTGGACATAAGCTGATTTAAGTATATTTCCTGCACTTTATTGTGGTTTTATAATTTGGACTGATTCCTCAGATCTAGCTCTGTTGAAACTGTCTTGTGTGTATCTCTGAAGCTCTGCACTAGTTGCTAAACTGCTTTGAAATTCCTTTAAGTGTTAATTAGCTTGGGGGGTTTCTGATAACATTAAAACCTGTGTTGGTTACATCTCTTATAATCATTTTAAATAGAGTTGCTTGCTACTGAGATTTGTCTGCATACATCAACTGGACATAAGCTGATTTAAGTATATTTCCTGCATTTTATTGTGGTTTTATAATTTGGACTGATTCCTCAGATCTAGCTCTGTTGAAACTGTCTTGTGTGTATCTCTGAAGCTCTGCACTAGTTGCTAAACTGCTTTGAAATTCATTTAAGTGTTAATTAGCTTGGGGGTTTCTGATAACATTAAAACCTGTGTTGGTTACATCTCTTGCAATCATTTTAAATAGAGTTGCTTGCTACTGAGATTTGTCTGCATACATCAACTGGACATAAGCTGATTTAAGTATATTTCCTGCATTTTATTGTGGTTTTATAATTTGGACTGATTCCTCAGATCTAGCTCTGTTGAAACTGTCTTGTGTGTATCTCTGAAGCTCTGCACTAGTTGCTAAACTGCTTTGAAATTCCTTTAAGTGTTAATTAGCTTGGGGGGTTTCTGATAACATTAAAACCTGTGTTGGTTACATCTCTTGTAATCATTTTAAATAGAGTTGCTTGCTACTGAGATTTGTCTGCATACATCAACTGGACATAAGCTGATTTAAGTATATTTCCTGCATTTTATTGTGGTTTTATAATTTGGACTGATTCCTCAGATCTAGCTCTGTTGAAACTGTCTTGTGTGTATCTCTGAAGCTCTGCACTAGTTGCTAAACTGCTTTGAAATTCCTTTAAGTGTTAATTAGCTTGGGGGTTTCTGATAACATTAAAACCTGTGTTGGTTACATCTCTTGTAATCATTTTAAATAGAGTTGCTTGCTACTGAGATTTGTCTGCATACATCAACTGGACATAAGCTGATTTAAGTATATTTCCTGCATTTTATTGTGGTTTTATAATTTGGACTGATTCCTCAGATCTAGCTCTGTTGAAACTGTCTTGTGTGTATCTCTGAAGCTCTGCACTAGTTGCTAAACTGCTTTGAAATTCCTTTAAGTGTTAATTAGCTTGGGGGTTTCTGATAACATTAAAACCTGTGTTGGTTACATCTCTTGTAATCATTTTAAATAGAGTTGCTTGCTACTGAGATTTGTCTGCATACATCAACTGGACATAAGCTGATTTAAGTATATTTCCTGCATTTTATTGTGGTTTTATAATTTGGACTGATTCCTCAGATCTAGCTCTGTTGAAACTGTCTTGTGTGTATCTCTGAAGCTCTGCACTAGTTGCTAAACTGCTTTGAAATTCCTTTAAGTGTTAATTAGCTTGGGGGTTTCTGATAACATTAAAACCTGTGTTGGTTACATCTCTTGTAATCATTTTAAATAGAGTTGCTTGCTACTGAGATTTGTCTGCATACATCAACTGGACATAAGCTGATTTAAGTATATTTCCTGCATTTTATTGTGGTTTTATAATTTGGACTGATTCCTCAGATCTAGCTCTGTTGAAACTGTCTTGTGTGTATCTCTGAAGCTCTGCACTAGTTGCTAAACTGCTTTGAAATTCCTTTAAGTGTTAATTAGCTTGGGGGTTTCTGATAACATTAAAACCTGTGTTGGTTACATCTCTTGTAATCATTTTAAATAGAGTTGCTTGCTACTGAGATTTGTCTGCATACATCAACTGGACATAAGCTGATTTAAGTATATTTCCTGCATTTTATTGTGGTTTTATAATTTGGACTGATTCCTCAGATCTAGCTCTGTTGAAACTGTCTTGTGTGTATCTCTGAAGCTCTGCACTAGTTGCTAAACTGCTTTGAAATTCCTTTAAGTGTTAATTAGCTTGGGGGTTTCTGATAACATTAAAACCTGTGTTGGTTACATCTCTTGTAATCATTTTAAATAGAGTTGCTTGCTACTGAGATTTGTCTGCATACATCAACTGGACATAAGCTGATTTAAGTATATTTCCTGCATTTTATTGTGGTTTTATAATTTGGACTGATTCCTCAGATCTAGCTCTGTTGAAACTGTCTTCCCCCCCTCCCTGTTCTTGGTAGTAGTTTAAATTTGGTGGCTTTTGCAGTGCCCGCCCCACTGTAGATTTGATCTAGGACACTCCCCCAGTCCCGTCTCTTTACCGCATTCTATCTAATAAACCCTTTCTGCACTTGCTTTTAGTCCTTTTTAATTTAATTACTTTTTTTCAAACTGTGTGTGGACTAATATTGCTACATACTCAAGTGTGCCAGCTTGTACTGCATGTGAATTGTTTTACTACTGTTTTGCTACTTTTCTGAAAAAAAAAAAATTCTGCTTTTACTGTATTTGTATTTCTTCCTAATTTATTTTGCTTTTCGTCATCTTAAAAGTACTCAGTTGTATTTATTACTTCTTGGTGCAACTCATTCTAAGCCTTTTAGTTTAAGCACTTGGGCTTCAGACCAGTTGTTTTACATTAAGAAGGTTTGTGGTTTGCACTGTAGTGGCAGGACAGGTAGCTTACATCCTTCTAAGTTGGGAACTGCTGATTGAGGGCTCAGTGTCAGTTATTCTAAAAGTGTATTAATTCTGGTTTAAGCACTTGGGCTTCAGGCCAGTTATTTTACATTAAAAGGGTTTGTGGTCTGCACTCTTGTGGGAGGAGAGGCTGGACTCTGCCCTTCTGAGCTGGGAATTTCTGGTTAAAGGCTTATAGTGCCTGCATATTTGAACTGCTTCTTACTGAAATTGGTACACCTTGTTTGTTTTAGCGTAGACTAGATCCAGGCCTGCTGAATCTAGTTTATTTGTATAACTTAAGCACTATTCCAGGCATTCTTCAAAGTATTCAATTGTATTTATTACTGCTTGGTAGTAACTTGATTAAAGTGTAGCTATCATTCTAAGTCTTTTGGATTAAGCACTTGGGCTTCAGACCAGTTGTTTTACATTAGGAAGGTTTTTGGCCTGCACTGTGGTGGCAGGACAGGTGGCTTACATCCTTCTAAGTTGGGAACTGCTGATTGAGGGCTCAGTGTCTGTTATTCTAAAAGTGTATTAGTTCTGGTTTAAGCACTTGGGCTTCAGGCCAGTTATTTTACATTAAGAAGGTTCGTGGTCTGCACTCTTGTGGGAGGAGAGGCTGGACTCTGCCCTTCTGAGCTGGGAATTTCTGGTTAAAGGCTTATAGTGCCTGCATATTTCAACTGTTTCTTACTGTAATTGGTACACCTTGTTTGCTGTAGTCCTCTCTTAAAACCTAGTTGCCTCGTGGTTTTGGCGTCCTTTCAGGCTTGTTGGCTGTTGGTGAAGCACCCACCAAGAGGAGAAAACGCTGAGAGAAGAAAGGAGCCACTTTTGAGATTTTAAGTATTTTTCCTCTGTTTATTTGCTAAGTTGTTCTGCATAGTTGTCTAGTTTGAGCATTTTCTAGCTTGTTAAACTTGATTTCTGCATTAGTAGCTGTATTTAGAGCACAACCAAAAGCTATTTACTGAATTTCCTGTTTGCACTTAATTTTAAAATCGTTTTTTTCTCAAAACTTCCTAGCACTCTTGTGTGGGGTCATTTACTGTACTCCAAAAAAAAAAAGCTCAGCACTTGTCTTAAAAACATCTTTTTTTCAGGTTTAGCACTTCTGTATTATACAAAGTCCCTCACTAGCGAAACCCCCCCCAGGAGTACCCTTCCTTACTAAGTCCTCTCTTATTCAGTTACACCCCTAACTTCTTAATTTCTCTAGCATGTCGAAGGGCCAGATGCTGGCGTCCTCCCCTGTCCAGTTGGTGAATCTGGGAATATTGAGGCAATGTTACAATTGCCTCATGTACACAGACAACCCTCTCCTCCTCCCACATAACACAAATACTTGCGAGAGATGCAGCTATTTGGCCAAACTGGAGGCTGAGCTCTCTCAACTCAGGACTGGCAAGACCAGACAGGAGGAGAAGGCAACTACACACACCACAAAACCAGTCTCACATAAAGCTATCACAACAATGAATCAAACACATAAACACACTAAGACATTCTCGGAGGCTCTGAGCAAAAATTTACCAAACAGCAGAGGCCTCCAAAGCAGACACCCAAGCAACTGCCACCTCATGACACACCACAGGCAACACATAAACCACAAAATCAGTGTGCAACGCAGTCACAGCCCTTAAGGCCAAATACAACACCAAACATACTTGTCATAGGTGACTCCATAGTCAGACACACTGACGTCCCACTCACCAGGCTGAATAAGGAGAGGGTCACAGTAAGCTGCCTATCGGGCGCTAGAATTCACCACATAACACAAGCACTCGGGTCACTCCACAGCAAGTACAAATATGACACAGTCATTGTCCATGCTGGTGTGAACGACCTGAGACGTACCTCCCTGGACTACATGAAAAGAGACATAGAGGAGCTCTCTGATTATGTAGCCCAGGCAGGTATGACCCTGACCCTGAGCAGTATCCTTCCTTCACCAAGAATGATGCCACAACATAGAGACAAGATGATCAGCTTTAACAATTGGCTTAATTTCTGGTGTCATTCAAAGGGGATCCAGTGTCTGTCTGCCTGGGATGACATGCTTGACAAGCCACGCTGCTTCACAAGAGACGGCTTGCACCTGTCACCCCTGGGATTCCGGATATTGGCTAAGGCTCTTGCCACCCCATAGTGCCTTTTTAGGCAAGGCTCAAATTCTAAACCTACCACCCTAGAAAACAAAAATGGGAAGAAACTAAGGGTAATGCTGCTCAATGCCAGAAGTCTAAATCTCAAAATGCACGACCGAGGCCCTTCTCAGTATGGAGAACATCGATGTCTGTGCTGTAACTGAAACCTGGTTCAAGGCTCCTGAGAGCACCCCGGCACTATCAGGTTTTACCTCATGTCATGCTTTCCGGCCCCAAAACCCGGACCACACCACAAAAGGAGGGGGTGTATCCATATTCATCAAGGATACCTACACCTCCAGGTTGGTGGCAATGCACGAAGCATCGGAAACCATCCAGGTGCAATTAACCATAGGCAAAACTGCTCTACAATTTGTAGCATGCTACAGGCCACCCTCTCAAACTCAGGAATCCCACACAGCCTTCCTGAAGACACTGGAGGGTATAAATGTATCTCCAAACACCATTATATTGGGTGACTTCAACTACCTGAATATAGACTGGGAACATTACTCAAGCCCCAACTTTTTAGCCCAAAGGTTCCTGGAGTTCATAAATTCAAATGCCATGGAACAACTAGTCACCATTCCCACAAGAGGAGAAAATATACTAGATCTCATCATCACAAACATGGGGACAAAATGCTCCACACCGGAAGTATATCCCTCATTGGTGAGATCAGATCATAAACTAATCTCACTGGAAATTCACATCCCGCCCCCACCCCAAACAAAAAAGACCACAGTGAAGAACTTCTCTAAAGCAAACTTCACACTACTCAAGACTGGTGTGGTATCCTTCAAGGCCCCCGAGCCAGTGGAAACCACAACCCAAGCTGCGGAAGCCCTTACAAATGCCTTCTACGAGCAATTCCAGGACTGCATGGATCAGGCAATCCCTAATAAAACCAAGACTCTTTCCACCAAGGGCAAACGTCCAGTCTGGTGGACCCCAGCCATAAACAAACTTTACAATAAGAGGAGAAAGCTGTTACATGATAGAGCAAAATCCATAAAAGAGAAGACACCCTTGATCATTATTAGTAAAAAAATACGAGCACTCATAAAATCATCCAAGGCCAACTTTGAGAGAAAAATTGCCATAGATTCAAAAGATAATCATAAGGCCTTCTTCAGCTTTGTTGGAAACCTGGGTGGAATCTCCCAGATATGCTCAGAATTAGTCCAAAATGATACAAAAATCACTGAACCCACAGACATTGCCAACATACTGGCGGACAGGTTCAGTGCAAACTTCACCCCCCTCTCCCCCCCAAAAGGAGAGATAACTATCCCAGCGGAGTGTAGCCTCCCAGACATCTCAAATGCGCAGGTAAAAGCTGCTCTCTAAAGCTAAAAACACAGCATCAATGGGACTGGATGGTGTCCCCGGCTGTGTGCTACACTAACTCAATGAGGAACTAAACCCGCACATAAGGCAGCTGTTTAATCTTAGCCTTACCACAGGATACGTGCCCAAGGAGTGGCGTGACGGCAACTGTGGTCCCACTCCACAAAGGCGGTGCCCCTACGGACCCTGGTGATTACCCCCGCATAAGCTTAACAAGCCTGGTCTGCAAAGCTATGGAGAGGATCATAATGGAACTCATAAACAAAGACATAGGGACTTGCAGACATTGGACCCGACCCAGTTTGGCTTTGTCAAGGGCAGATCATGCCTTTTGAACTTGGTCGACTTCTTCAAACAGTCACCAAGGCCATTGATGAGGGAAAGGCAGTCCATACAGCCTACCTTGACCTTGCAAAAGCTTTCACACAATACCCCACTCAGGTATTATAGAGAAACTTACCAGCTTAAATGTAAACCCATATGTCACAAGATGGGTTGCAAACTGGCTAAAGGACAGAACCCACAGGGTCAGAGTTGCTGGCACCATGTCAGACTCCAAGCCGGTCACAAGTGGTGTCCCACAGGGCTCAGTCCTTGGCCCCTGTTGTTCGGCATCTACTTCTCAGAAGTACAGGCAAACATAGGAGGACTATGGCTGACAAAGTTTGCAGATGACTGCAAACTGGGCGCCATAGTGGAAAGTACATCGGACACAGATATCCTTCAGAGGGGTCTCACGGAAACTGATAGCTGGTGCCAGAGCCATGGCCTGAAGTTAAATGCCAAAAAATGTATAGTCATACCCTTCGGGAAAAACAAGGTAACCCCAAGCTACCATATAGGTGGCAATCCACTAAGCACAGAAGAGGTTATCAGGGACCTGGGGACCCAGGTTGACAGTGGCCTTTCTTTTGACACTCACATTGCTAAAGTGGTTAGAAAGACCTTCTACATTGCCCAGCTGATCATGAAGGGATAGTACAATGCCCCATCCGGGATGTATCTCACCCGACACCTGCAGAAATTGGAGAGACCCCAAAAGTTCCTCACCAAAAGGATAAAGGGATTCCAAAATCTGTCATATGCTGCCAGACTGAAGAAACTCCAGCTCTATTCAGTCGCATACCATCTGCTCAGAGGTGACCTGTGCCTGACATACAAGGCCATGTCCAACCCGGAATTAATGGACATGCTCCACCTCAAAAAATCCAAATCTACCAGATCCACTAGAGAAAGCGACTTAAACCTTAGCACGGATATAAATAAGACATGCTGGAGGGATAGATTTGTCACTCAGAGACTCCCTATGCTGTGGAATAAAATCCCGGTCCATGTGAAGCAGAGCACCTCGCTGGCTCTGTTCAAGAGAAATCTTGACCGGTGGATGGGAGATCGTAGGTTTACCCCGGGAATCATCCCTGTGTCACTGCTGGACAGAGGCAAAACAAACTAATGGGCACAATATTTTTTAACATAAGGGGTGGCGTAAGCCACAAAACTTTGGGCTAGGCTTATAAATGCCTTAGGGCAGATAGCCTAGTATAAACCTATGAACCTATGAACCTCTGCATTGCGAACTGTGCCTTACTCTACAAGGCATCCCTTGATGTCACACTGACTGTTTTGCAGGTGTGCAACAAATCCAAGAGCATCAAAATACCCATTTTAAGGACCTAAACCTAATCTGTGAGATAAAGAAGACATGTTGGAGGTACAGGTATGTGTCTCAGAGATTTACCACTTCTCTGAACAGGTTTTCCATCCATGTGAAGCAAAGGTCATCCCTAAGCATATTCAGATGTAACTTGAATCAGTGGATAAGAAATCACAAATTTACCCCTGGTTTGGCACCAGTGTCCCTAATGGGCAGGGGCAGCATGTGAATGCTTGATGTGTACAAGCCTATTTCGTAACTGTAAAATTTCTTGGGGGTATTGATGCATGTCAGCAATATTTTGGTAAATTTAAGGTAAGTTTGGCCTGGCTTAAAATAGCTCTTGGGCTGATAATCTAGTAACCACTTATGAACCTATAAAAGAAATTACTGAAGCACTTACTTACTGATTGAATCTTCTCTTGCAGTTGTCATAAGGAGCCCAGTTCCACTAAATGTGCTTCCACAAATATTGGAATGCTGTTCTAAAAACAACTCTCTCATCTCATTGTTTGTTTACCCACCTTGGTATCTTTATGGTTTCCTTATGGAGTGCCTTTGACTAGTATCTGCTGGACTTTTTAGTTAGGACACATTAGACCTATATGCCTGAATGGAGGCCATCAGTGGTACAAATGCTGTGAAACTTTTTGGACGAGACTTACTATAGGCTCTTACAGTTGACTGGATCTTTAACTTCCTTTCGTGTGAATAAAGCCTCAGACTACTGTATTTCTTGCTCACTGAAGTGACAGCACATGGTTATTATATGGTCTTAGGGAATTTCCTGTATGCCTTCCAATTTTTCTCTATTTAGGTCACTGCAATCATCTCTCAGTACCTTGTCTGTATCCTTTAGGGCATTTAAGCACAATGACATGGATGTCATTTCCCCTCTTTATCCTACAGACTATTAACTTGCTTGACATTAACCAGCCCAGAGTACTACTGATGCCCTTTTCAGGTAATCTGATAATTCTACTGCTAATAAAGTTTTAAGTTTGAATTGTTTAGTCTGCAGTTTTGGATGTCTAGTGTTTCTTGAATTATTTGTGTTTACAGTTTAACAAAGACCCCCCCCCCAATCCCCTTCTAGTTTGAGCCTAATTTTATTTACATGCGCCAATCACCAAGCTGAGACTAGATTTTATATACTCTGCTTATTAGCTAATAAAGGAGAGCCCAGAATCAGGAAAAAATTATTTCACTTACTTGCTATGGATAAATTAATGTTTTCTTACCTTGTTTGTTTTTTGGAGGAGGGATCTAATCTAGAGTGGTTTCCTTATCAGTTTATTATGTTTGTTACTATGTTAGAATCAGATGTGCAGATGGGGAGAGAGAGCAGTTATTGGCTGGTGGCCATAATCTGCTAGTCACAGTTGAAGATCCAAGGCAGGATCCCAGTATAGAGCTAGCTTTGCATGTGGAATACAGAGCATATACAGAATAGTATACTGTATACTCAAGAGATGTGGTGACATTGTTCCTTTGGCACATTGGCTATCTCCTTTTAGCGCTAACATGTTTTTTTAACTAAGGCTTAGGTGGAATCAAGTGGAACATTCCAGTCATCACTGCTGCACCATTTGTTTTAAAGTGAGACAGAGAGCAGAAGCTTGGTTGATCCTTGGTTGAGAAGTAAATACTTGTTAAAACTAGTTGCCCAGAAGGAGATTCAATTTATACATTTTTGATTTATACCAACACCTACCTTTTCAGTTGTATTTCTAGTTGTTGACCTTGTCTTGCAAACCTGCTTCTTATTTATTATTATGATTACCACTTGGAGTTATGTGAAGCTGAATATTTGAAGTGCCCTGGTTTGATCCTTCTAAGCAGCTGTGCATTGCCATGATAATTTAATTTGTTATATCCATCAGATCAACCCAAAGTCTTAAGATACATTTTAATATGTCATTCTTCCCTGCTATGCTTTAGTCCCTGCATTCCAAGTCAGGGTCCTGAATTGTTGCTCCTGGTTGGCTCCCTTTTGTTATCTACTCTTTGATGTCCATAAGGGTTTTTTCCCAAGGTATTCTTCCATTATTTTCCCCAACTCATACCCAGTGCTGAATACTACTGAAATGGCCTGTAGCCTATCATCTGGTTAGATTTGTTTCACCCTAGGCACCTACTGAATTCTGTAATCTGCTTATTCTGATGCTGCTGCTGTACTACATTGCCTAATAGGACAGATACCGCTACTGGCACAATTGCATTACTTTGTACTACCTAATCGTAATCACTGGTCCAATCACTTGCACTGAGGTATCTGTCCCCATAAAACATAAATACAATACCAAATTCAAGAGTAAACCCCTGTGGTGGAACCCTAGTATAAACAAACTATAGAATAGAAGAAATAGAATAACACAGCTGTACTCTCTAGCTACTTGAAATAAAATACAAAGCTAGAAACTGGCTTCAGCTGCTCTGCTATTTAACTAATGAATGACTTTTATACTTACTAATATAATCAGTAATACAAATGAATTAGAGAACAGAGATAAGCAATGCAATAAAAGTGCACCGAAAGAAGGAATAAACCGGTACTGTGATATTTGTAGTTCTTCTTCCTTGTCTGAAGTAGATTACCTCTCCTTTTACCATGCAAACAACTTTCCAGGTAAAACTGAACGATTAATCATCAGTTATTCCAGCTTTTATTAACATTTGCAGCCAGACTGGCAGGGGGGGGGGGGGTCTCCTACTTCAACAACAAGTACTACGTCAGTTTAACTATGTTATTTCTAATGCCAGACATTATTTTGGTTGCTGCTTGAATGCATCTGCTATGCCAAAACACTCAAAGGGTGAATCATATGTGTAGCAGACAGCTGCCACTGAGTGCTGTTGGGAAGTGTATTCCTTCCCTTTTCTTTTACTCCAACCTGTCGGACCATCACCTTAGCACTGAGAATGCAGGCATGACTACTACTATACCCCTTCTATGCCACCAACACCCCATGCAGCATATCTAAACAAACTGACATCCCTCCCTATTGAACTTAACACTATTCTCTTGGAACACTTCAACCATCCCTCCACTAACTAGGAAATGGTGCAGCGGTAGCATTGTCACCTCACAGCAAGAGGTTTTCTGGTCCAATTCTTGGCTGGAGTGACTTCTGTGTGGAATCTGCATGTCCTCCCGGCATTTGTGTGGGTTTCCTCCCATGTTTCAAAGACATGCATCTGGAGCATTTTTCCCCCTGGCATCTGCTGAAAATTGGCTTTGTTCCAAGTCAGACTTTCCCAGTAAACAAATAATAAACAAAAAAAAAATATACACCACCTTAAATATACACAAAGATTCCTAAACGTCATTAATGCCAGCTCTTTAGACCAGCTGGTTCAACTCACAATTTATGGTTTAAATTTATTGGATCTGGTTCTTGTCAATGTAGCCACCCTATGCTCAACACCTACATTTAACATGTCGATGGTCATATCTGACTACCTTTCAGTACCCCTCACTATGAGGGTAAAACCTGACTTCAACTCATCTCATACACTGCCACATTTGTGGATAATGTCTCTGCCCACTTCAAAACTTGCACTGAGGTATCTGTCCCCATAAGACATAAATACAATACCAAATTCAAGAGTAAACCCCTGTGGTGGAACCCTAGTATAAACAAACTATAGAATAGAAGAAACTAATTTTTCATAAATGCAAACCAGACATCTAGAGATGACCACAAAATGATCATGAAGGAACTCAGACAAAAATCCTTCAGAATGAAGTATGAATTGGAAATTGCCACCTTTGCAAAGGACAACCACAATGCTCTCTTCAGCAATGCCAGCAATGTTAGAGATAATACCCGGCAATGCTTGGAGTGAATGCATATCAACACTTACTCATCCCTTGAAGGCATAGTCAACATATTAGCAGAAACTTCAGCTCTAACTTTACTCCTCCATCTCCTCCTAACTTTCCCCAATTTACTAATACATGCACACTTCACTCCCCACCAATCATCTGTGAGCAGGTCTTGAATGCTCTCCAATGCCAAAAACACTAGCTCTATGATTCCTGGTAATGTGCCAGGTTACCTTTTTTGTCAGCATCAGACACTGTCTGGTAGACTCACTAGTAGGCATATTCCACCTCAGCCTCTCCACTAGATTCATGCCACAGGAATGGAGAACTGCAGTTGTCATCGCACCCCATAAGGGGGGTGTCAACTACTAATTTGAGAAAGTATTAAGCTATCAGCCTCACTGGCCTTTTCTGCAAAGCAATAGAGCACATCATTATGGAAATTAAGGAGCAGGCAATTTACAAGTCCTGGACACAAGTCAATTTGGGTTTTGTAAAGGCAGATTCTGCCTTCTGAATCTGCTAGGCTTCTTTGAACATGTTAGTGATGCATTAGAATCAAACAAATCAGTTCATGCTGCCTACCTGGACCTGGACAACGCCTTTGATACCATCCTACAGTCTGGCCTTATAAATAAGGTAATCAACTTAAATGTAAACACCCATGTTGTGCCCTACATAGCAAACCGGCTAACTGATAGAACCTAATATATTAGTGTTGAAGGCTCGCAATCTTTGAAAAGAGTAGCTATCAGTGGTGCCCTCAATGATCATTTCTAGGACCACTTTTATTCTCTGATGCCAAGGTTAACATCAAGAGCCATGGTTGATCAGGTGTGCAGATTACTGCAGATTTGGAGCTGTTATTAATTGCCTGTCTGATTTCTAGTTTTTCCAGGATGGACTAATAAACAGCAATAAGTGGTGCCTGGACCATAGTCTAAAACCAAATGCCAAGAAATAACGCATTGTGTTCTTTGTCAGTCTGGACACTCATGCACCTCTCACATAAGTGATACCCCATTTGAATGTTGACTTGGTCATTAGGAACCTGTGCACTTGATAATGAACTCTACTTTGATTGCCATGTATCCTCTGTTAGGAAATATTTTTACCTAGACTAGTTACTGGTTTTCTTCTGGATCTGAGAAAGTGATCATCCCTCTCCAATTCTCTCTCATTAGGCCCTATAATATAGTGTCCCCTATAGCATGCACTTGTCTAGGCATATACACCAGTTTGAAAGACCACAGCATTTCATCACTAAGATAATCAAGGACATGTCTTGCCTGACCTGTCCAGACCACCTTCAAGTGCTCTCTCTTTTCTATTTCCTACAGACTATTGAGAGCCTTGAAGGATCCAGGTCTATGCAACCTCCTACACATCTGCAAAACAAATAATACCCTAAACATTAACTCAAGAAATCTTAACTTCCACCAAAGCATAAACTAGACCACTGGTGAGATAGATATATATCCCAGAGAAGTGATCTTTCAGGGAATAGACTTCCTTTGAATAATAGTTCCCTGACCTCTTTAAGTATAACCTGGACTAATGGATAGGAGATCATAAACACTGCCATCAAGCGTTCATTGAATGGGTTTGAAACTTGGTGTAAATTAAAGTCAGTGGGTACCTACGATTTTGGATATTGTGACTAGACCACTAATGGTCCTCCAGATCAGCAGGCTAATATTAACCTATAAACTTAGTTTTCAGAAAATGACGATTTATCTGACTTGGGTACCCCAGTCTATAAATCATTTAGGTGAGTCATCTTTTTTCTGTACTAGCCTCAGAGATATATTGGACATATAGTTTTTTGTTTTGTATTAGTCCTGTTTCTCTTAATTTTGGAAAGCAAATACTCTACTCATTGAGTGATTCTGCAACAGAAGCAAAATCAATTCACAGAGTCACAGGCTGCAATAAACACAATCGCCCGGATTCACGAAACCTCCGTGTAAGACAAAAAATGTCTTACTCGGAAACTGCAGTTGAACGGACTGACGTCAGCGTGCCATGCATATTCATGAGGGCACGCTGACAGCAGTCCAAGTCTAACACGGACCGTGCAGGGAGGCAGGGGGCGTGTCTGACTGCTGAGCAGTCCTAGGTACACGCCCCAGCAAGTACGTTTAAACAGAAAAGTGTAAATGTCCGCCCCCATGTTAACACATCCAACACAAAACCCCCTCACAATGTAATTCCCCAGTAGAGTTATAAACTGTAAAATAGAAGTTGAGTACCAATTCCTGAAATAGCTGCTCGTATTTGCATGTGATTGCACGTGTGTGCACACAGCTTAGCTAGAAGCAGCAATGCTGACATTGTAAACCATAGCAGCAAATGTTTATGCAAATCAATCCAAATAGCAATAGTGTAGTGGTAGAGCTGTCACACAAAGAGGAGGCATTCACGGTTCGACACCCACCACACCCCTCAATTTTATGTTTTAAAGTAGCACATGAAACAATACATGACATATAAATGAGTAATATATTACTAAAACGTATTGAAATGGCCTATGTATCAGTGAACAAAATGTAAATATAGAAACATAAGAGGAAACATCACATATAAATGCCCATAGCGAAGCAGCGCTTTACCCAGCGCAATATATTTCCCCACAGCTAAGCAGTGCTTTACCCAGCACAGTATAGTTGCCCAGAGTTAAGCAGCGCTATACCCAGTGCAATGTAGTTGCCCAGAGTTAAGCAGCACTATACCTAGCGCAATAAGTTTGCGCAGAGCTGCGCACCATGCTAACCAGTGCACCGTAGGGCAACGTGGAGCAACGTGGAGCAACATAGAGCAAAGCTGCCTAAACACAGCCACACCCCCTAGCCTGCCTGGACAGTATTAAAAAAAAGCAATGACAAGGTTCGGACCTGGGACACTGTGCACAATAATCAAAGTACTGAACCACTAAGCCATGACAGCTTAGGATAAACATCCACTGTTAACATACATATACTTAAAAATGGTATATTAACCATTGCTAAGCAGGTCTGCAGTCAGCCGAGAATTTTCAAAAGCGGCCAATCACAAAAAAGTGCAGGAAATGTGGCATATTTAAGCCCCATAGGTGGGAATACTCGCCATATCTGATTGTAGCTCGCATCTTCAGTTAGAATGTCTGGTGTTGGAGAGGGTAGTCGCTTCCGAGCGCAACGCTAGGGCATTGAGGAGTCAAAATACATGGTTTGGCTCCTCGTCCACCGTCATGAGTCTCGACTCCTGCAGGGCCAGTTCCAAGGAACAGAGTACAAGGCAGAGGCTTGGAACCGGTTGGCTCATGACCTCACCAGTGCCACAGGTGTCCCAAGGACTGGTGAGCAGGTCTGTCACCACCATGCAGACCTGAGGAGACAGAAGCAGGACCTACTGAACCAGTGGATCCAGGAGGCCCATCGGATGCATGATGCCCTAGTACTGAGTAGGTAGCCATGGAATGCAGTATGTAATACATGCTAAGATAGTCTATTAAATGGATAGGTATGTCTCACTATCCCTTCATTTACTCCACAGCTGCAGGTGTTCGTGACGCTAATCAGCAAGCCTATGTAGATAGGCTGCTAAGGCTGCACCACCAGGCAGGTTAGTAATTATACTGCATGCACTGTTATATAATAAATGTCAGTAAGCATGAAAAATGTGTTGTAGCCTAATAATACAGATATAAATTGCCCTGAAAAACATTACTGCATGTACTGTTACATAACATAAGTCAGAGAGCCAGGAATAGAGTGTAGTAACCCATTAATAAAGGTAAAACAAGTCTGGGATAGTATCTCTGCATGTACTGTCAAACAAGTATGTGAGTGAGCCTGAAAATGAGTGTTGTAACCCATCAATAAAGGTATAATATGTCCAGAATATGTCATCTGTATGCACTGTAAGCACAAATAAAGGAGAGAGCCTGTAGAAAAGACTGTTCAATGTAATTAATAAAGGTATAAAATGTGGATTGTGTCTCTGTCACTCACTCTGAAATGTAGTTGTACCCTTGCATGAAATGAATTGAACTGTTGTAATAAGTGCTGTCAACCCAGTTGTGCAGTCCCATATAAAGTGGATGAAGGAAGTGCTAGTAGCTGTGAAGCATATAACATTTATACCTTGAATAAACCCTCTGCATGTACTGCCATATAACATAAGTCATAGAGCCAGGAATAGAGTGTAGTAACCCATCAATAAAGGTGAGGTAATAAATGTCAGAAAGCATGTAAAATGTGTTGTAGCCTAATAATACAGATATAACATGCCCTGAATAACTCCTCTGCCTGTACTGTTACATAACATATGTCAGAGAGCCAGGAATAGGGAGTAGTAACCCATACATACAGGTAAAATAAGTCCGGAATAGTATCTCTGCATGTACTGTCAAAATAAGGAGTGAGTGAGCCTGAAAAAGAGTGTTGTAACCTATCAATACAGGCATATTATCTCCTGAATAGGTCTCCCAAATGCACTGTAATGACAAATAAAGGAGAGAGCCTGTAGAAATGAGTGTGCAATGTAATTAATAAAGGTATAATACTTGTAATGTGTCCGTGTCACCCACAGTGAAATGTTGTTGTACCCTTGCATCAAATAAATAGTACTGTAGTTACAAGTGCTGTCAACCCATGGTTGTGCAGTCCCATATGAAGTGGATGAAGGACGTGCGAGTAGCTGTGAAGCATATAACAGTCCCCAACAGTAGCTAAAAGGCTGGAATGCATAGCTAATCCAGGCACATGAGTAGCATGTCAAGGTGTTATCCAGGAAAGTGAGTGTGCTACATGAAATGTAGGGTACACTAGAAATGTAACTGAAAATGTCACGTGAACACACCCAGATATGTAGATATCGAAATATAAATAGACTACACAAGTATGCAGCAGTAACATCTGCAACCTGGACAGTTAGCATGTCAGATTTATGTCAGGTCTATAATGAACTATCCAAAACCATTACACAGTCTAATGCAAGTTGCCTAGTGTAGTAATACATGTAGGGGATATACACCTGCAGTCAATAGTAATGTAGTGAAGTGTAAAAGTACTTATAAGATGTTAATGGAGGTTTCTTTCTACACCCTAATCTATGTGCATAAACAATGCAATTCCACACCTCAATGGGTATGTGTAACCTGAAAACGTTTGTTGGGAAATATGTCCTATTGTTCTATAAATAAATGCATGTACTGTGATGCATGTGCCCTGTTCAAACACCACAGTCTTGGTGGCCTGTTGCCACCAATCATCCCTGCATGCCGTTGCAATGTCCACTGTCATTCAATATCTGCATGTGTTATGCTTGCTGTTCAACTGTTGGAACCCTGGTGTGTTGGGTTAATGGGAATATTACTGCATGCTGTTACAACTAATCTGGAATGCTGTTGTTTATCTTGCAAATTAACACACCTAAAAACACAGAACATATGGGAAGGCAGGTCCCAGCGGACCCACCTCTCCCTCCTCAGCTGGTGATTCCACCTGGCACCAGTAGGTCTGGTGCCCAGCCTGGGCCACCCTCCTCCGTTGGTCCTGTGCCACCTTTGGGTGGAAATGCTGCAGGGGATGGGGCTCATCCCCCCCTGCAAGCATGGGTGGAGAAGGGCCACCTGCCACCCTCCAAAGGGTCCGGGTTGTGGTGCGTAGGGAGCTCCAGTGTTTAGTCCCTGATCCCCTACGCCAGCTCGAGGCAAGAGTGGTGCACATCTTGGGTGAGCCTGCCTGTCCTATGCAACCCCCAGCACAGCCACCCCCGGGGCTGTGAAGGTGCAGTGGAGACTGCCCATGGGTGGGGATCTCAGTCCCACTGTTACCATCTGTGGGCTCATGGGCTTGTGATTTCCAAACATCCATCCCCGTCAATTGTGTTCACCTACCCTGTGTGTCATACTCCGCCCCGTATGCATCTTGTTTGTCTTGTCTGTATACCTACCCAACCTACCTCCTGAAATATACCTACTTCCCTACCTCACATTCCACTCTCACCTGAAAAAAATAAATAAATAAATAAAAAGGGCAATATGTACCCGCAAAGAAATTACGCCCCATACATAGCTGCCCATTTCGCACACATGTCCGCTGAACACATAAACAGTTAATTACAATTGGCAGTACAACATAATTTGTTGTCCTCACCCCTCTCTCAGGGGTGGAAGGTTCCAAATATCACTCCAAATTAACAGCATATGCACAGCTGTTGCTGGTAAAGAAATGGGCAACTATGGACCTTCCCTACACCAATCCTGCACATCCCAAGCTTGTTTCCCTACTGTCCTTCCCTCTTTATGCCCCCTTTTTCACCACTTTCCTATCTCCCCATTTTCTTTTCTTTCAAAGAAATTAGCGCAGGGGTTAGCGCGAGTAAGCACTTTTAAGCAGAAGTAAGTGGGTTTGAGCGAGTGTGCGCATGTGTGCGCTTAGCTAAGCTTAGCTAAGCATCGCACAAACCTGCACAAACCCGCTTACAACTGCTTAAAAGTGCCTTAATCACTCTGTATGTCAGGGCCCTTGTTCTGCTCAGCAGCAAAATAAAACACCTCTGTCAGTCTCGAATCCCATACCTTGGACACACTAGACTGCATGAAGTACCACTAAGCCACAGCAGATATACAATAACCTGCTGCTGAAATAAATATATCATGCATTACAATGAGTGAATGTCAAGGAAAAATAGGAAGGCAATAAAACAAAGCTTGTTCTGTGGATCCGTACCAGCACTTGTTGTGAAACTGCATTACATGAGTGCGATGTGTACAGTAAGAAGATGCTGAAAAATATATATCATGTACCAGAATGTGTGAATAGAAAGTAAAGGTAGGAATGCCATAACACAAAACCTGTCCTGTGAAAGTATACCAGCGGTTGTTGTGGAATTGCATTACATGACTGTGATAACAGAACCAGACATTCTGGCAGTAAACATTGTTACAGCAGCACTACACAACCCCCACACAGCTGAGTGTGTGAATAAATGATCACAGTATACCAGTTCACAAACTGTTCATGTGCCAAAAGAATACATCCCAATAACTACTTATGTATGGCAGTAAATTGTAGCAGAAGTGAAGAAACTACATACCCCCATGTATCTTGTGTTAGCAAATGTAGGGGTGAGTACAATTTTACACTGACAACTGTGTAGTGGAAATGGCAACACCCAGGTCAGACTACAACATAAATATCACTGGCTACACCCCTAGCGTCAGATATAAGAACCATACCAACTATCTGACTTACACATCGGTCTCCACAGCAAAGAAGCATGGGCCCCACTATGGAAAGCTGAAAGGGCTACGCCTACCTAACAGAGCAATTTATAGCATTGGGTTGCTATGACAGTGAATACTGCAATTACCACACAGCAGGCTGCATGCAATCACCAAATGGCGGATACCAATTGGTGCAGAGGCCATCACATGCACATGTGCAGATACCTATATAAGCAGGCTGTACTTGCTGGTCACACATGCAATCATCACATTGCAGCAGCAGAGAGGGAGAGAGAGAGAGACAGACAGACAGAGACAGACAGAGACAGACACAGAGACAGAGACAGACACAGAGACAGAGACAGACCGAGACAAAGACAAAGAGAGGAACACACACCCCCACCCACACCAGTGGAAAAAGTAAATATCTAAAACAAAAAAAAAACCAAATAAAACTATCAACCAAAGCTGAAGAGACAGCAACGTGGGAACACAAACACATACAAAGAAAGGTATGTAACAGATATGTATTTACTGGCATGTAGTAGAAGTTTTTGAAGACTACACTACATAGGTTGAACATCAGTATGTGGCAGCAGTATGTATCAATGCACAGATGCCTTGCAATTATACTGCCATGGACATTATAGTGTGTAGCTGAGTGCAGTGGGACACAAGTGTGATATATGTAGCTCAGCATTTAATGTCAGACATCTGAACCATGTCATCTGTGTCCTGTACAGTAGTGTGTACAATGTCTGTTTGGGGGTATAGCGCATACAGCAGTAAAACCATGGATGTGACAGGGTAACAAATGCATGATAGTCATATCAACATGTAGGTTAGTATTGGCAACAGCTGTACCAGACTAGTATGGCAAAGAAGTAGTGTCAGCTGTACATGCACCCTCTAATATAACTGTGTGCTCACATGTGACACCTGTTCATGTTGCAGCAGAGCTCAGCAAGTCAGCTGTGGGTCCATGGACACAGAACAGTGTGGACCTTGTGTGTGTGTATGGCACACACATATGGAGAGATCTGTCTGTGTCAAAGATAGTAGCATCTGTACATGTGCATAGAGCAAGGGACAAACTGCAACTGTATGTGAAGTGTGGACATACAAATGTTGTTGAAGGCTGTTCTGTGCATACTCCACTGTAGGTTGTAGTGTGTGGCAAACAAGTCAGTATACAGTGCTGGTATATGAACTGTGGTTAAATGCAGTGGGTATGAGATGTCAGGCTCACAGTGTTGCAGCCAGTGAGGCCTGCTAAAGCTACGAGTGCTATGTACACCTCAAATGCATTCCGCATAACACTGTGGAATATGACTACGTAACAGTATACCTCGCAGCCTTCGCATACGTGACATTCCCACCATGAAAGGTGGACCGTGTATGTGCCTATATGGATATCACTAGGTACACCAATGTGTGTGTATACGTGTGTAGACATATGTAACAGAAACACATATATATGTGTGTGTGTATATATATATATATATATATATATATATATATATATATATATATATATAAATATATGTATGTATATAGAAATATCAATATATACATAGATATACATTATATATATATATATATATATATATATATATAGAGAGAGAGAGAGAGTGAGAGGAACAGGGTCACAATTACTGTGACAGATGGCAGTTGACAAAGCAGTGGACCCCACTTCAATGTAGACACTGCTGTGGCAACCCTACTGGACAAAACCCCACACACATGAACCAGCACATAGGTGGTAGTCTACCTAATACCGAAAGTGTGATAAGAGACCATGGGACACAGGTGGACTGTAGACTCCTGTGCGATAATCACAGTGACACACTAGTCATGAAATCTGTCTACCTGCCACACCTCATCACAAAAGGTGTGTCATCCAGGGAAATATAGGTCAGTGTTCCCCTCAACCCATCACACATAAAGCCCATTACAGGGTATACTGCCCCATGTGGTAAGTACCTCACAAGACATCCAGACCTACAGGAAGCGACAAAGATATACCTCACAAAGAGTAATACCAACCCTAAACAGATGCACTAAGCAGACGATACCAGAAACCCACAACTACACTGTGTGGCATACCGCCTACCCCGAGGTGATGATTGCCTGACATACTAAGCTATGCAACAACCACAGCTGTTGGACATGCCGCACGTAATTGGATCATAATCCCTACGTGCTACACGCTCTAGGAACCCAAACCATCTGACCACAATAAACAGCACATGCTGGAGGGATAGGTTCCCATCACAGAGACATCCCATACCCTGGAACAAACCAACTATCCATAGCAAACACAGTTCCCAATCAGCAGTCATCTTATTTGATCTTGAATATTGTATGGGAGATAGTGATTACGGCCAGGCATTCACCTCTGTGAGACCGTTTGACAGAGCCACATGACATGCAATGACCTGTGTGTCACAGGCCAGGGTAGCGTATGTCTTGGCTTCCATAGGCCCTAGGTCCAATAGCCTCATACCTACCTATGAGGTGATACACACCCACATGTACCTGTAACCAGAAGTGCTATGTGAGCTTGACTGATTGTGATGGTGCATGTGTCGGTGAATGTGTCAGAGTTAGGTTTATGTGTGCTAGCATAGTGTGACACTGTATTTGACATGGTAGTATGTGTCCTAGCTGTGATCCCAGCAAAAGCTGTGTATACAATTGCTAGGCTGACAAAGCTGTATGCCATATGTTCTGACATAGTCCCTTGTTGTTGACTATGGTGCCCATTGTAGGCCAAAGCAGTACATGTATGCTTATTGAGTGCTACTGCTGGTGACTCCAACCCCTGTATGAACTGTAATAGTACCTGTGGCTGTATGCCTAAACAGTACAGTATGGTCCATGTCCACACTGATTGGTACCACTGTTCCATGTGTCCCCTGTAGTCCTCAGAGATTACATACCACAGGCAAAGGGTCTCGTAACTACTGCCACACAGCACTGTAAGGTACTTAGGTAAGGGTCACCTGTGTCGCCATAACTGTGTCCGGTGTGTATGTCTGATGTGTGTGTGTGTGTGTGTGTATGCATGTACCATGGCCTTGGTCATATGTGTGTTACAGGATATAGGTGTGTATCCGGAAACATGTATAGTGTAGTACAATAGTATGCCAGCTATATTCATCAATGAACACATGTGTTAGGCAGGGTTCTGCCATCAATAACTACTGCGGTACACTACTGAGACTGTCACTGGACTTCACAACCATTGCAATGGATAACACTTATCATGATGCAGTAGCATGATATATACCTGCTGTGTTGGGGTGCCATGTACTGTAGTGAGGTATTACATACTGTTGTAAGATTGATGCTGTGCATAACGTGGTTAGATATATAGAGTGTGCTAGGCACTGTCATCTGGTTTTGTGTTGAGTACTGTCATGCGTTGTTGAAAGTGTGTATCCTCTGAAAGCCAATAGGTTGCTAAACATGGTGGTTAGTTGATAACTGTACATTAGTAATATACGTGTGCTTCATGACATGCTCACACATTTTGTTTCATTGTCTTCCAGGGCGATGTCCCACCATAGAAACCCCGCCTACAGTAAGGCAGAGGATGAGGAAATAACTGCAAGCCTGGTGCAGCAGTATTTCCTGCTGTTCTCCAGAACCAGCCAGGACCAGCAGGAGCAGACTGCGCTGTGGCAGGAGCTTGTCCGTTGGGTAAATGACATAGGCATGCATAACCGGACATTATGAGCAGGTACGTCATCACTGCAGTGATTTAATTAGACATGCCCGGCAGCATGCGTCTGATATCCGCAGACAGTAGCTTGCCACAGGTGGGGAGGTAGCCATCCACCCCCCCCCCTCACCAGAGTGGAGGAGCTGCTCCTGAGCCAGGTGGCTCCTGGCCAACAACAACTGCAACAACAAACGTGTTATCATTGAGGCCGGAGTCACCCAGCAGGCCGACACGGAGCATGCAGGTAACATGGCACAGCCGTAGAATACTGTTACCACAATTGTTACAGCATGCTTATGTGAGATGTGTACTGTGTAGATTTAAGATGCGGTGCCTAGTGTTGTGCAATGTTGATAAATAAGAATACAATCTGTAGGCCTGTGACTGTCAACCATTGTAGTACTGTACAATTGCGAACACACAGTAGCAATCACACAGTTGTTAGCACTGACGATGTGTCTCATATCGTTGTAGGCCCCTCTGGTGTGACAGCAAGGCAGACGACCCATGCTGGTGAGTGTGTTCTACCTTTAATGCAGCTAATTAAATGTGCATGTCATAGGTGAGGTGTAGGCCATGTACACGTAACACACATATGCACAATGCATGCTGTGGATGTTTACTGTGAGACTATGCACATCCCAGTACTGTGGGTAGCTGCCTAAAGCACATACAATACAGGGAGCTGTCCACAGAAGTGTGTCAACACTGATGTGGACATTGGATAGGTAGAGTCGATACACATGCACACAACATACACAACACTGTCATATGCAGTACACTTTAAGATGCCACACATGGCGTATTCAGACGTCCACTGTAAGGTCACACTACAGTATGCCACACTTCATCCACACTGCACACATAACAAACCTGAGGGGCAGATGTCTCACATGTGGCTGTGCAAACTCTTTGACACAGTACGCATTCATGATACACGATGCCCCCTATTGTGCACCCTACAACTCCATGTAACAAGTGGTTGTGAAATGGTGAATGTAGCCATGGTACTGCATGTCCGGTACAGCAAGGTATGTGCCGGTCTGGAACACATTAGCAGCCCTGAGTGACCATGTGATGCTGCATGATGATGGCCTATGGTAGTACACCCCATCCAGTCACAGTGACCACAGTACTACACATAGCATGACCTACTATGCACCTCAGTGTTGTGTGTGTGCAAACATAGGCAACAGTACACTGTATGCATAGCAGTCACCATCTGTACCATGTGACACATATATGTCTTGTCATGCTATTGAGTGTATAGGTGACATGACACACACTGTGTCCATGTGATGTGTAATGTTGCAGTTGTGTTGTACCATGCCATGTCATGTCGGGTACTGGCATGTCCACTTACTGTCCTATACACACCATAACCACTGTACAATGGGCATGTCGAGCAATGGTATGCCATCAGGTAGACATGCACTACTCATCCCGTGTGTATACATGGCATGCATGTGTTAAACCTGTGTCCACAATTATCTGCTGAACACACAGATGCTCCCATCAGACATGGCTATCCATGTGACACACAGATACACATCCAGCCATGGTATGTACACCTGTGTGAGATGGTGCACTGAACATTGCAGAGCTTATAACACTTGCACAGCACTGTCGTGTCCATGTACACAGTGCATTCCAGGGTGAGGCCAAATTATTAACAACAACACACATGCATCAAACACGGGCATAGTGTTATTGGCAAGGGCTGTCAACACACGCACTGCATGCTGTTGGGAAACACATGTCCTGCATGCTGACATGTGTGATATCACTCCTTGCCTTGTGATGCTGTACCCCACCAGCACACACTACTGGGAATGTTCTGGACTGCTGGTGGTGTGTGTGTGTGTGTGTGTGTGTGTGTGTGTGTGTGTGTGTGTGTGTGTGTGTGTTGTAGTGATGAGTGTATTTGGGGCATGTGTGCCTGTGTGCATGTGTTTGTGTGTGCATGTGTTCATGTGTGCATGTGTGCGTGTGTTCATGTGTGCATGTGTTCATGTGTGCATGTGTGCATGTGTTCATGTCTGCATGTGTGCATGTATTCCTGTGTGCATGTGTGCATGTGTTCCTGTGTGCATATGTGCATGTGTGCATGTGTGCATGTGTGCGTGTGTTCATGTGTGCATGTGTGCATGTGTTACAACATCCTGTACAGATGGTAAAGTGTGTTTCCTGTCTCCCTCTCACAGGTCCTGAAGTAATGTTGGGTGAGTGCAGCAGGGAACCTGACGTTACTGCCACAACCAGTGGACATGATGATACATGTGATGTGGTACAGGCAGGTTTGACAGGGTGCTTTGTTGGTCCACCAATCGACAGTACACAGCTTTCCACCCTGTCTATGCGCACATACATTCTGCCGATACATCCCTCGACACCAATGGCCTTAGCTGAGGAACAGCATATGGTAGGCATTGACCAGGATAGTGTGGTATCAATGGCACATGCAACCCCACACAGCAGCCATGCCCAGACACCTGGAATGGTACCACATAGGCATATGTCCAGGGGTTTCTGTGGGAGCACTGCTGGTCGTAATGCCCCTGGCAGACGTGCCCCCACAGGTCTCAACACCTCAGGTATGTTCAGGGCTGTAATGCAGGCACAGGCATGTATGTAACGGTACACCAGGCAGGGACTTAGGGCGCAGAGGGCCCATAATACCGCTATCAATGACAGTATCCGTGACCATGCCAGTGCCATACGTAATTACACCGAGGTCATTGATAGACGTGGGGGGGAGACACTAGATGTCCTCCACAATGTGATGCCCATGCACCAGGACAGTGCAGGACAGCTGAGATGTCGACGTGGACGTATGCCAGCAACTTCATCGGCTGGCAGTCATCGCAGATGGCACACAAGTCCTAGCCGCTCCCGTAGTGGCAGTACCAGCCCCAGCACTGTTGGGGCTGGCCTGTCGATAGACTGTCCTAGACGACCATGTGCATGTGGCTCTGGCCATTCCCAGCAGGGACATGGGTCCAGTCAACATCCCTCTGCCTCTGATGATAGTACCCAGTCTGTCGTAGTACCCGATACTGTCCGTGTCACCCCTGCCAGGCACAGGTACTGTGTCCGTGGCCAGAGACAGTGATCTGTACAGCCTGGCAGGTACAGTGGCTGTTCCACAACCCCCCGTATTAGACAGCCACAAGGGGGAACTGTGTGCATGCAGACACACACACACACATGTTCCAAACACCTAAGGCTAACACATACACTCAAACATCACATCAACACTGACCCATACTGTGCTGTTGTCCCTCACACACACACACACACACACACACACACACACACACACACACACACACACACACACACACATACATGTCGGTTTGATGGGTCAATGTCGTGCTCTAGCAAACCAATTACACACCCTGTGCATATGATGAAACTGTGCCACCTCCTGTCATCTGTGACTGTGATGCAGGAACAGGCTAACATGGTGCTGATGCACAGGGTGACCTAATAGCAGTGTAGCAATGTTAGCATGTTGTCAACAGTTAAGTGTTATGCTATCCTTGTAGGTATATCTGAGCAGGCATGATACATTAAAGCCGAGAATATCAATGTAGTATTGTGTACACCAGGGTTAAATCCAAACATGGATTGTCAGCCCACGTGCCACTTGGCTGATATGTGTGGTACTGGCAGCATGTATTGGTGAGTGGCTGGTATGTGTGTGATGTATGCAGTACAGATTTGCAGGTGTACATTTGTGAACATGGTGGAGGTGCACTGTCTGCATGTATGTGCATGGAGGACACATGGGAAGGGTGACATGCCCAGTATCACACAGTGTTAACACTTCATATGTCCTATTGGTGGCCAGTATGCATTTCACTACACATATGTTACAACTTGGTTACACATGTGTGTATGATATGGTTTGACACTATGCTGTGGGTGGTAGCGTTGATATTGGTCATTGGTTTGCATTCTGGTAGTGTACATGTTCTCAACAGCCTGATCTGAACCAATTGTTAGATGATGTTTTGACAACTGACACACAGCTGTAGGGTACATAGTAGCATATGAATCCTTCTGGTACTATACTGTACCGGTTACCAGTGGTATTGACTGCCACACATTCCCATGACCACTCCTGTAGGCATGTGGCCATCCTAGGTACTAGCAGACACACTAGGGATATGTCTGTCCGCATCTAGTAATGCATACAGTGGCCTACAATGCATTCTCTGGATTAGACACTCATCCTCCACAAGGGTAACATACAGACAGATACCTGTTGACCAACTCATGCTGTGAAGCTATGAGCCAACTATAGCATAGTCATCCACATTTACTACTCATGGTATCCTGACAGTACCACATTGGTAGTAGCCCATAACATGTAGCAGGGGTACAGATGTGTATGTACAGCCACATGTGATGTTATCTGTCCTCTGATATCCACATTCCCAAACGTATGCTGATGTCCATCAGTGTATCCCATAAGCAATAAGGGGTCCGTATGCATATCCACAGAGTTGTTGTACACCTATGCTGAATGCCCATTATTGTCAGACTGTGTTGTGTTTGAACATGTCTGTGATATGCCCCAGGCATGACTCCTCACCCACACTATTCTATACAAACAGTCATATGTGTGTGTGACACGGATGACCTAGGACACAGATCCCTACAGTGGCCGGCCGTGTCACATATATACATATGTGACCTACGGTCTGTGAAGCAGCAGCAGAGACTGTCAATGGTAACAGATGTATTAGTGTAGAAGGCAGGCTTCACACCTGTGATGTGATTGCGGTCACATGTACATCTATGTCTTTGCCACACAGTTAATAATTGAAGTCACATGTACTTCTGTGTATTTGCCACACAGATACCTGACGTGTGCATTGCACATACTGTTGTTTTACTGATATGTCATACATTAGTAAAAGCAAAACCCGCAACACTCTCATAAACGGTTTCACACAAACTTAGGTATTGCAGGATTCAACCCCCTACCCAACTATACTATGCTACTTGAGAAATACGCATTAACACAACGTGCTATATGCTTTACTGGGAGTTTACGTTTCCACTGCTGCATTTGTGGGATACTGACATCATCAGATTTGACAAAGGGGAATTTACCTCTGTGAATGTGTTTTGCTAGGCTCCAAAAAGGCCACTCCTCTCAAATAAATCACACACATGCATACCCCCACACTCACATACACTCTGCATTTGCAGGATTCAAACCCCTATCGAAGTATGCTTTGCTACTTGTGAGATATGCATTAACACGGCATGCTATATGCTTTACAGAGAGTTTACATTTCCACTGCTGTATTTGTGGGATGCTGACATCATCAGATTTTCCAAAGGGGAATCTACCTCTGTGAATGTGTTTTGCTAGGCTCCAAAAAGGACACTCCTCTCAAAGGAATCACACACGTACATACACATACACCCCCACACACACTCAGCATTTGCAAGATTCAAACCCCTACCTCTCTATGTTATGATACTAGTGAGATACGCATTTACACGACGTGCTATATGCTTTACTTGGTGGCTTTTAGTCTCCTGCTATATTTGTAGGTTGCTGACATCATCAGACTGGACATGGTAATGTGTGTGCACTTTGTTTAATGCGATCCCAGGAATGATCCACGTGGGTCAGCAGGTGTTACCAGCTTGTAGATGACTCCACTATTCATGGCTTGTGTGACCTCTCCGTGGACAAATTGCCATTCCTTCATATGACAATACATATTTATGCACAAATTGTTGACTTTGTGGATACAACATGTGTCTGGTATGTTGAGTAGGGGCTATTCAGAGTCTATGTGGGACGTGTAGCTCCTTACAGTGATATATGTCCTGGGTGGGTGCCTTGCAGACAGCCTAGTAGGTGTGGGAACCATGTTCTGCCCATGAACATAGCACTTGTTGGTAGGGTTGTGTGTTTGTCGGCATGCAATAGCTCTGTTTATGACTTCAATCATGATGGACTACATGGCCTTACAGTACAGACATCATAGGCTTATAGGACATTAGTTCCCATGGTCTGGTGTGCACCAACACCTGTGGGGTGTGCCATATGTTGCTGTAACACATTCAACAGTTTCAGATCCGGTAGTGTGGGTGGGGTTCGACAGACTGTTCGGGTGCAGGGTATGAATGTTCTGTAGTTCACCTATGTCACATATAGGGGAAGTATGTAATCCAATTGATGCCATGAATTTGGCTTTGGGTGGTGCTGTATACCCATTCCACATCTGTTATCTCCTGGTATGATGATAGGGCCTTTTGTCAGTGGGAGGTGCGTATGTATGTATGGGCCTGACTGACAGGTTGTCGGCATTGTCAGTCAAGTACAGTTGTCCCTGACTCAGGGCATATATAGGTGTACATTGCTATATATGACATATCTGAAGGCAGTGTCATGGTTCTGTCGTGACTCATTCACAGATGATCTTTCAATAATGCAGACAAACATGAGCACTACACCTATGTTGTGCTCTTTTACACACTTACCACCCTACTGATCCTATGTGAATGGTCAACAGAGTATGTCATCTTGATATCCCATCATGTCCATACGTTGGTGTCATGTGTACTCTCCAGTCCAGCATGTGATTATTGGACTTTTGACGCAATGTTACAACTGCCTCATGTACACAGACAACCCTCTCCTCCTCACAACAAACTCAGTTATATGAGAGGGATGCAACTATATAGACGAACAGGGGGCTGGGATCTCTTGACCCATGACTGGCATGGTCTAAAAGGTGGTGAAGGTAACCACACATGCCACAACTCCAGTCTCACATAGACCTATAGCGGCAGCACAGACAATAGATTACCACACATCAGAGGCTCTACATAAACTCAGCCTAAGCAGCGGTGACCTCCAAAGCAGTCACACGACCAACCGCTACCTCACAACATTACCCACATATCACATAGTTCACAAAGTCAGTGTGCCACACAGTCACTGAACCTTAGGGCTAAGGAACACACCTAATACACTTCTCATAGGTGACTCTTATTGTCAGACACACTAACGTCCCACTCAACAGGCTGTACAAGGTGAAGGTTACTTTGGGCTGTTTGCCGGGTGCCAAGATCCACCACATGACACATGCACTCAGGTCACTCCACAGCGAGTACATGTATGGCTCCATCATTGTCCATGCTGGTGTGAATAACCTTAGACGTTCCTCAATGGACTACATGACATGTGACTTAGATGAGCTCTCTGTTCATGTCACCCAGGACAGTATGTCCCTGACCTTGTGTAGCATCATACCCTCACCAGGACTGATGTCACAGTATACAGACAAACTGATCACTTATAACAGTTGGCTGACATATTGGTGTCATTCAAAGGGGATCCAGTGTCTGTCATCCTGGGATGACATGCTTGACATGCCGTGTAGCTTCGCTATGGGCTGCTTGCACCTGTCACACCTAGATTTTCGTATACTGGCTGAGGCTCTTGCCACCCCCATAGTGGCTTTTTTAAGCAAGGCTCATGACACAACCCACCTCCATACACGTTACAAGGTTATGGACACTAAGGGTTATGCTGCTCAACACCTGCTGTCTAACCCTCAAGTGCACACTCTCAGGACTCTCCTCAGTATGGGGGATGTCGATATCTGTGCAGTGACAGACACCTGGTTCAGGCTCACGACGGCACAACAGCATTACCAGGTTGTACTTCATACCATGCTTTTCGGACACATGATTCAGACCGGCCAGCATTACTGGGGGTGTATACATATGAATCACATATACACACACCTCCAGGTTATTAGTACTGCATGAAGCATCTGAGACCATTCATGTGCAACTGACTGTGGGCAAACCTGCCTTTCAGTTTGTAGCCTGCTACAGTCCACCCTCCCTAACCCGGGTACCACACTCAGTATTCTTTGGAACACTGGAGGATATTTAGGTCTCTCCAACCAACATTGTATTGGGTGACTGCAACTACCCAATATTGACTGTGAATACTAGACAAGCACCAACACCCTCGCATGACTGTTGCTGGCATATATAGACTCAAATGCTATGGCACACCTGGTCACCACACCCACAAGAACATATTGGACATGCTCATCACCAGCATGGGGACTCTATGTTCCACACCAGAGGTATGCCCCTCATTGGCGAGGTCAGACCATACATTTATCTCACTGGACATCCATATCCTATCCCCACACCCATAGTAGGTTATCCCTGTGTGGAACTTCTCAGAGCAGACGTCACACTTCTACAAACTGAGGTGGTATCCCACAAAGACCCTGGGACAGTGGTAACTATGGCTCAGACCGCTGATTCCTTTACATACACATTCTCTGGACACCTACTGAAATGCATGGATCGTGCTATCACAAATTCAACATGTCTCACTCCTCCAAAGGCAGGGGACCTGTCTGGTGGACCCCGGACATTCATAGGCCATACAACGTAGGGGGAGGCTGCTACATGATAGAGCACATTACCAACATGGGAAGACATCTCTGATCAGTACTGGCAGAAGGATCTGCACCAGACACTGAGGACAATTACAAGGCCTTCTTTGGTTATGTCGGGAACCTGGGTGGAAACTCAATGATATGCTGTGAGTTACTGCATATTGACTATACATACACTGACCCACAGACATTGCTAACATCCCGGCAAACAGGTTAGGTGCAAATGTCTCCACCCCCATCCCCCCTACACAGCTGCTGTCCATCCCAACAGAGTGTAGCCTCCCAGACATCACAGATGTAGAGGTGTGTGCTGCCCTATCCAGAGCAGACATCACAGCATCGATGGGACCGGACAGTGTCCCAGTCTGCGTGTTACACAAGCTTCATGACGAACGTAACCCTCACATTAGGTCACTGTTTATTTTCAGAGTCACTACTGGATGTGTACCCATGGAATGGCATACAGCAACAGTGTTCCCACTCCACAGGGGTGGTGGCACAGTGGACCATGGAGAATGTCACCCTATAAGCCTAGCTAGCCTGGTCTGCAAAGCTTTGGAGCGTATCATCATGGCAGTCATACACATAGACATCGGGAACATACAGACACTGGATCCCACACATCTCACCTTAGTTGTGGGCAGATCTTGCCTCATGACCCTGTTCAACTTCTTTAAACAGTTAACAGGTCCATAGATGTGGAGAAGGATGTCCACACAGCCTACCTGGGCCTTGCATACACCTTCCACACAATACCCCACTTGGACATTTCACATTAGCTGACCGGCTTCGATATCAACACATATGTCACAGAATGGATTGCTAACTGGTTCAGGGTTAGGACACACATGGTAAATATTGCAGATGCCATGTCTGACTATACACCAGTTATACGTGGCATCCCACAAGACTCAGTCCTGTGACCTGTCTTGTTCAGTAAATATGTCTCTGATGTACAGGCTATCATGGGAGGGATATGGCTGACCATGTTTACAGGTGACTGCATACTGGGTGCCATAATCATCTCTCCAGCTGCCACAGGCATCCTCAAAAGGGGTCTCACAGGGATGGATAACTGGTGCCAGAGCCGTGGCCTACAGCTAAATGCCATTAGATGCATAGTCATCCCCTTTGGGAATTACAACGTGCCCACACATTACCATTTTGGTGGTAATCAATTATGTACGGTAGGAGTTGTTATGGCTTTAGGGTCATGAGTACTTAGTACTCTCACCTTTGACAATCACGTTGCCAAAGTGGTTAGACAGACTTTCTGTATAGCCCAGCTTATCCCATGAGGTTTCACATCTATATCAAGTGGGTCATTGTGCCCCTATAGTCATCAGGCCCATGCTTGGATACAATGCCCCATTTGGGATGTACCTTACCTGACACGTGCAGCAACTGTAATGGACACAGATTACCTCACCAAGTACATCTAGGGACTCACACAGATGGCCTGTGCACTTTGGCTACCATATCTCCAGCTATACTCAGTCGCTTACCACCTACTCGAACGCGATCTGTGCCTGTTGTTTAAGGACATGTCCAACCCAGATGTCATGGACATGGTCCACCTCAGGATATCCACATCCCTTGGAGCTACATGCTCCAGGGACGTAAACCTCAGCATGGATGTTAATAAGACATGCAGGATGGACAGATTGCTATCCCGGAGGCTCCACTCACTGTGGAATGGGATCCCAGCCTGCATCTGCAAGGCCCACCAATGACTACCTACAGGAGTCATCTTGACAAGTGGAAGGGTGATCGTATATTTACCCCTGGGATATTTTCTGTGTCGCTGCTAGACAGGGGCACATTAAAGTAAACGTAGACAGGCTATCTTGTGTGACCTACTAATCACAGGCACAGTCTACTAATCTAACAGGGTTGCAATAGCCAAGCACACTCTGGCTAGGCTTGGACATGCCCTAGGGCAGATAGCCTGATATCAGCCTCTGGACTTGTGATACTGTTCGGGATGCACATTGTTTATTGATGATACTGATTGCAGGTTTTGTTTCTTCTTTGCTTTCCCACTTTCTATGAACAACCTGAGCATCTGCAGAACATGATTGGTTTTGACAGGGTTCCTCTATATTATATATGTGTCTGTTGTCATTTCACTGTGTGCACATGGCAGATTGGTGGATAGTGTGAGGTTCCTGGGTTAACACATGCAACTGCTGGATATGTGTGGCCCACTGCTGTACTCAGTCATGGCCTAAGTGTGTGAGCATGCCCAGTTCTGCCTTTCAGTGTTTTGTTGCCTGACATTTGTCTCATTTATTCAAGTGTGTGAGCATGCCCAGTGTAACCTTTCATTATGTTGCTGTCTGAGGTCCACTACATTTGCAGATGTGTGTGAGCATGTGCATTATTGACATTTATACTATCTGTGTGTTGAAGATCAGGTTCTATTCTTACTGCAGGGCTCACCTTTGTGTCATAACTCGATGGGGATTATGCTATGCATGCAGGGTTTCCATGAGATACTTTGCATAGACCTATCAACATTTCTTCATACAGGCTGACCTCTGACATATTGTCGTGGTTTAGTGGTTCAGTACTATGACTATAGTGCACAGTATCCTAGGTTCGAGGCCTGTCACCACTTTATATTTTCAAACTGAGCAGACATGACTGCTTACGGGCCAGTGGGCAAATATAAGCATGTTGGCTTTTGTTGGACATGCCCAACGTAGACCACGCTTGTCCAACATTGATCAACGTTAACCAACATTGCTGAACGTTGGGCAATATTGGTCAACATTGATCACAGTCGTGCTGGTTAGTGTTTGCAGTTTTATTTACGTATACTGATTGGTGGTGACAGCTGTTTAGCACTGCTTTATATTGCTTAACAGATGGCAATCATACCTCGGGTGGTGCTGAAGGGCTGCCTATGTCGGATGCACATACTACACTCCCTATACGTGTTTGAGGACAGGTTGTGTTATGTTAGGCATCCCTTTTACTCTTTGTGCATGTCGGAGAGAGGTATAATTTCCAGGCTTCCTACTGGGCCAGTGTATGTGCTATGCGTTGCCTCTTTGCCAAGGCCAGGCATACTGGGCATGCCTCCTTCTGCCTACTGGGGCAGGATCAGCTTGTTCCTCCTCCAAGTCACGCTCTGCCTGTGATGGCCTTGGCAATGGTGGGGGGCTGTTTGGCCCAGGTCTATGCTGGTCCTGCTGCAGCTGTTTTCACAGGATCATATTATGTAGCATAGCACATACCATGACAATTTGGTTACATGTAGTTGTTGAGTACTGCAAGGCTCCACCAGATGTGTCCAGGCACCGGAACTGTGACTTCAGCAGCCCAAACACATGCTCGATTACATTTCGTGTTTGTGAGTGTGCCTCATTATGGCGTTCCTGTTCAGGTGTGTGCTCATTTCTGATGGGTGTCATCAGCCACGGCTCCAGTGCATAGCCAGCATCCCCCACTAGGTGACCTTGAGGGATGTTCCCATTGGCAAATGTCTGGTATAGCTGTGACAGATGCCAAATATGGGAATCATGGTAGCTTCCAGGGCAGCCAGCACACACATTCAGTATTATGCCCTGGGCATCACACATAACCTGGCAGTTGATGGAGCGGAAGCCCTTGCGGTTAAAGTAGACCGTACCCCTCTCACCGGCTGGTGCTTTGATGCATGTATGTGTACAGTTGATTGCACCCACTACCTCAGGGTATTCCACTATTTGCTGGAAGTGACGCATATTGCTGGCCAGTACCTCATGGGAATTGGGGAAGTATACACAATCACCGATATGTGCTGACATGGCATCCAGGAACTGGTGCAGTACCCTGGATGCTGATGCCTGTGATATCCCCATCATATCACCAGTTGGTCCCTGGAAGATACCTGTTGCTATTATTCTTAGGCCAACGCATACCTTGGTTTCCACTGGGATGGGTTCCCCTCTGTTGGTTCTGTGTGTGAGGTGTGGCTTGCACAGCTCATCAATTTGCTGCATGAGGTCTCTGTCCACTCTATAGTGCTCCACTATCTCCAGCTCATGTAGCCCCTGATAGGTTACCCTGGGCCTGTACACTTTTCTCCATCTCCTCACTGTGGGTTGTCCAGCAGCATTTGCATTGTCATCACCCTCAGCTTGTTGCACATATCGCCTTATAACAGCAATGGCAGCCCCTAACATTTCTTTGTCTCAGTTAAGCTTTTTCAGTTTTCACTTCTATTAGCTTTCTGCAATGTTGCAGTGTCTCTGTGGGAAACATAGTGGAATGTTGTTTGCAGACTTTTAAGTGCTGGGCTGGGCTGGGCTAGTGTACTGCCTGTGTAATTGCCTGCTTCTAACTGTTTTCACCTGCTAGCTCTGCTAGTACTCCCTGGTTAACTTCCTACTATTTGTTGTGCTTCCTTTTCCCTTTCTGTTTCCTCAGGGGTCAGTGCCACGCAAACAAGCACTAACACGCACACACAAGCTCACATGCGAGCACACATACTTACACGGACTTACACTTGCTTATTCTTGCTAAAACGTGTGCACACAGGTGCATACGTGCTTACACAATGTTATACAACCTTACACATGCTTACTCCGGCTTAATCGCGCGCACACAGTCTTACTCGGTTCTACACATGCGCACATGTGCGCATACACATTACAAGCACTTCTACAAGAAACTTTGGTGTTATCCACGGCATACGCCTTCAATTTCTTGCCTTTAGCTAGGATACCTGTTGACACACCTCTTCCAGTGATGGGCAACTGACAGCATACACATGCAACTCTGCTCCAATGAGCTTCACTTCTTTCATACATACCCCCCTCATGATGTCACCTATCTTCTACTCTGATACTCCCCTTATCCTACTCCTACACTCCACTGACTGTGCTCATTTGCTTTGTAAACTTGGGATTCACTATCCTTACCCTCATTTGCATAGGATTGCCTACTAATGCTTGGTTACATGTCTTAGACTGTGCTTCCCCCTTAGCAACCTCTACTCGGTAGCCATGTTGTCTTCAGACTGCCATTCCCTTGCATTATAATTTGAGAATTACTATGAATTCCACATTTGTGGATTTTAATTCCTGTTTTTCTGGTTTTTACAGTGCACCGCGTTTGCGCGGCACTGCGCTACGCTTAAACATCGGCGATCGGGATAAAAAAAAAATATTTTTATTTTGCATCAGTGACCATTACCAATGGCCGTATTTTTGGCCATTGGCATGCTTCCTCCACTGTATGCATCCTTTTTTTGGGGCTGTCACGGCTCTGTTTTGCTATTTGCAGAATAATACTCAGTTGTCAACTGAGTACATTTCTGCAAATAACACTACTCTTACTCGGACAGGTTTGGGCTTCCTGGATCGCAAATTTACCTCATTTGCATAGCTTTCAGCTGCAAATGTGCTAATCTGCATATCCTAGCCCTGTCCGTTTAAGACTCATTCTGGGTGCTCTGTTGCACGCCCCTACCGGCTGTTCTTGGATCCCTCGGCAGACATGATGTCTGCATGGAGTCTTACTCTACTCTTAGACTCCATGCAAGCCTTCATGAATCCAGCCCTACATTTCTTTCTTTATATAAAGTGGAGCAAAATCTCTTTTCTTGTAGCTATGAATGCTACAGAGATATTTCAAATTTTTGTTTGTTTGCAGTTGTTTATTGGGAAAGTTAAACTTACAACTGAACACCTTTTCAGTGGAGCTATATTCTACAACTCTACATAAATCCCAGATTCATTAATCTCTGATCTTAAAGTGGAAGGATTCTACTTGTGCATTCTGTATCTGTTCTCATTGGTTTGCATCACTGCTGAACTCTTGTTTTCTAACTTTAATACATCATTTTTGAAGGCAAAAACATTAAAAGCATTTTTACTAACAAAGCCTGTCTTTTCCTGTTCATGCTCTCCACATATCCATTTAATTTTAAACATAAAAGTAATTTTCCAGTTTTAGATTGCACACTTTAAAATATGTACTTCCTTTCTGAGTTCTAAATTAAATGTTTGAGTCTCATGTTCTATAATTTGAAATATATAAGCAATAAGCACTGAACATTCCTGACAATGAAATTGCAAGAACAATTAATCAAAGTACTGCAGATAACAGAAATGTTTGTTTTGAAGGGAACATTTTGTGCTGACCCCTACTTATACAAGTTTGTGCTGTATTCTATCTGCCTATTTACAGAAAAGTATGACTAGACAAAGTAAGAAGAACTACCTGGTAACAGAGAGGGGCACATGAAAAGAACGGTGTAAAAAGGTACTCCCAATTATGAACCTGCTTTATGGAAATGAAATGATGATAACAAATGGGCATATAATCTGCTTTGGACTATCTGAAGAATTACCTCAAAGTATGTTTTTAATAAGTAGAAAGTGTTAGAACCATAGCTAGGATTCAGTCTTAAGTAGCCTAAAATGTAACAAACTGCTTGCTATTGTTAAGTCATCACACACTGGTACTGAGTATGTCAGCCTTGACTGAATGTAGTATTGGCATTCATTTATGAAGCCGCAACATCTCCATGGCTTCATAAAGCAAGGCCCGTGCTACATTCCCCTTCTGCACTAGTAGTAACTGCTGACTGGGCCACCTAACGGCTTGTGCCCAACCCTAGTTATACACTGGGATAAGAATGCCATTATGTTGCGTTTCAGATTAAGGTACAACAACATTTACTTTCCTGTTGCATTTTGAGTGCTCTGTATCATTTTATATCCTCCGTCTTCACAACCATTATTATAAGTCTTTTGATGTAGTGCTTTATGTAAATAAATTCATGATTTTACCTTGTCAAGCAGTATCAGGCTACAAAACCAAGAGTCTGGGGGAGTAACTGAGGACTGTTTGCATGCTTGATCATTCTTTTCCACGAATAGCCCCACCAGATAGACAGGATGACTTAATACTTCTTTAAGGCATACCTCTCAACCTGCAGACATCGAAAATAGGAACAAAGGCCCATGGAGTATAGGAACATCCAGTGAAAAAAATATGTACATCTATTAGCATAACATTTGAATACCAAATTGCATATAACTTCCAGCGTGTTTAAAAAACAGAGAGCAGCAAAAATGATGGCAGATATCAGAGACAGTATACAATCTGTAGACTTTAATGAACTGTATTGCAGAATCATTCATTTTTGCTTCTGAAAAAGGAAGATGTATGATGCATGCCCTCTTTCTTTAAATTATTGATGCCACTAGTATGCTGGTCATGAGTGTAGTCTCCTGTGAGGAAGGGGATTCAAAACATTGTGTGAAAGGGTAAGTCAAGATTAAAATTAGAAACATTCCTCCAAAACAGGGACAGTTGAGAGGTCGGCTCTAAAGGCAGCTCTCAGGCTGTGGGCTCCTAGAACACCCCACAACATGCCCTTGCTGTAGTTTGATATTGTGGGTATACACACAGGAGAGACTTTTTACTTGTCATGTGTTTGCATTGAGGTGCCTGGGAGTGTCATTTCCACCTGTATGTCAGGACAGGTAATGCAAACAGGATAAGATTCTATAAGTGTCACTAGTGACATACAGGTGGAACTTTGATGGGTACATTTATGGATCACTGGAATTGTGCAGCATTCTTATACAAAGCTGTACTACACCAAGCATAGGAAATGGGATTCATTAACAGAATGTCTCTGAATCCAATTATCTAGGAATGGTGTAGCAGTATCTCTAGACAGAGGTGATTCAGATGGAGCATCTTTAGTCTCTTATACAGACTCTGTCACTGAGGGTTCCTATCATGAAATCAAAACGCTGAACATTGAACAGCTTTAATGCCGGAAATGCCGTTCATCTATGTGTTTTTTGTGAGATCGTGGTACAGTGAAGATTGGAAAATTTGCCCTTTCCTCACTGTAGTGTGATCTCGGAGTTGGTATATATAATTAGCGGGGGGTGGGGTGTGGGCAGCAGACCCCCCCCCACAAGATCAACTTTGAGGTACGGCATTTTTTGACCTTTAAGCCATTCAGTCATGGATCTTGTTATATAGACCCATCACTGGTATAATATCATACCTTGTGGGGACATAAAGTGTTAACAGCAGCATGACATGATAGGGGATGGTGCCGCAACAGTACCCCAGATCTTTTGGAATCTTGTGGATTATTTTAGCTCTGAGATGAGGAACTAGACAATTCTGAATATGAATAATGAATTATGACATTTAGAAAAACTTTTAGAAATTGCCTGTGCTGAAAGTTTGGAACAAAAGTACCGAAAATTATCAGAGTTGTGAGATACCCTTCAAAACATAAAAGTTTCACTCTGCATTTGAACATTTTTATAGCACATATGTCTAAATATTCATCATTACTTTTAACAACCACTTCTTAGAGTAAAATGTATGTGAACATATTTAAATATTTTGTAAAATGTTATGAAATACCAGAGAAATCTTGCCAGATATATTTGACAGAGTTCCTTTTTAAACACAATTCTCTGAATGCTCCTCACAACATTAAATTATACTAGTTAGCAATACAAATACATAAAGATCATTGATGACATCAGACTCTGTCTGTATTCCCGTGTAAGCTGCTACAAATTTAGTGTACCTCTAAAACAAAATACAGGCATTTAGAAATGACTGTGTGTTGTGGGCTGTTGTTTCTGAGTTTAATAGCCACTCTGTAAAACTTTAACAAAAATATATTAAACAATAATCCATGTTCTCATCAAGAAATGATTAATGCTAACTCAACACATTTTTATTTCACTGCCTAATGTTGTTGTTGTTTGTCTTTCGGCTTTTTCCAGGTAAGGGGTCGCCACAGCGGAACTCCAGTCCGCTAATGATTGGCAGTAGATTTTTATGAAACGCTGAGGTGCCAGCTCGACACCCAACCTTCAACGAAGGCATGCCCATTTATGCACACATGTCTTTCGAACGCTACCCAACCATGGGGAGGACATGCAGACTCCACACAGAAGGCACTCCCAAGCCCAGCCGAGAATCGAATGGGAGAACGTCTTGCTGTGAGGTAACAATGCTACCGCTGTACCACTGCGGAATGTGCTACTGGAATTTTCAGTAACATGCAAAAAAATGATTCTATATAAATTGTTGGAAAATTATTTCAAAATGGGAAAAGCTATTGTTAGAAGGATTTGAAAATGCTCTTTAGAGTAACATTCTGTGCAGGAAAAGGGACTTGAGGAATATACAGAAAGTGAATGTACCTGGATATTTTCAAGTGTATAGCACATATTCAACATAACTTATTTGAGCACATGCCAAAACTAATGAATTCATTTCCACATAACTGAATTTTGTTTCAATATAAGGATTTCAAAATTGCTAGTATTATTTTTGATTCTTTCTGCATTTTTTTGCTGTGCTGCCAGCCAGACATTAAGACCCTCCTGTTTAGTTACCTCAGTTTGCTTCCCATCACCTAGGTAAGGTCTGACTGGGTGGGGTCATCAATTAGGCAGGCATCACAAATGGCTTGGGTTTTACCTTTAAGCCAAATGTCCTATGCACTTGCTCATTTTACACGAGTGAAGGTGGCATGCTGTGGGCTGTCCATGCAGGTTGTCCCTCACTTCCACAAGGGATAGTGCCAACAATAACTCTGCACTTCCATCCTCAAGTATAGGTGTTGGGTTCCTATGTCTCCACTGGAGAAATCATACCACCCCCATGCACTCCATGGAGCCACATCCATCTTTCCTCCTGGGAGAGGTAAGCAGGCCATGCACCTTAACTTCTCTCTCTCTCTCTCTCCTTGCCTGGATGCTCCACTACTGGGGCCACTAACTGAACCCCAGTCACTTAGGTTGCAGTCAGCACTCCATCCTTCTCTGCCATAAAGCCAGACTGTTATCACTGTGGCTATTTATGAAATGAGCTCACAAACTATGACAAATGTCAATATGACCAGGTTCAGCTGCTGATTTCATTCATTCTTTTCATTCGTTGAATTACTAATTCATTCATTCTTCAAGTCTACAGTAGTTACCTTATCCAGTCCAGCATTTTGAAAGATCCAGAGCCTATCCCAGTAAACAGAGAAGCCATGCTTGACACAATGCCAGTCAGTTTAAAGGACAGTCATGTCACCTAATGGTACATCTTGATCTTTGAGATGTGAGAGGAATGTGGAGCACCCATCACAAATCTATGTGGACAAAGGCAAGACATGCAGACTCCAAAGAAGAGACACCCAAGATGGGAATTTGAACCAGAAAAACAAAAACTCCGACACTGCAATGCTAAGCAGTGCACTGCCATATACCATTGCAATATATTGAATCACATACAGGATTCTCCTGCTTGCTTTTCTGATCTGAGGAGTGTAGATGGTCCTTTAGTCTTGAGAAACATGTGATGTTGCAGTTCAGATGAGTAAGTATGGACTTTTAAAATATACAGTTTAGTGAATAATTAGTTAATAACTATGGACAGTGTTATTACAGTTAGGTTTATTAATGGACAGCTTTAATGCTTTCACAAGCAGACAATGATCAGTTGGCTACTCCCAACTGGGATACATTATTTTTGTTGGAAATGAAAGGGTTGTCTGCTAGAGTGATGAAGTAGATAAAGAAAGTGCAAAAAAGACTGCTCAACAATAATATTTCTTACAGCTATATTGCCACAATTAAGAAAAAAGTAATTGAGAATATTGAAAAAATCACCTACTATCTCTATTACTTCTTTAGAGATTACTGAAATGTGGTATTGACTGTTCAGAAAGTAAGTTCTGAACATAGCCAAACTATAAATTACTGTATAGACACAAAGACTTTATAATAAAATGAGTTTTCCTCTAGTTCCTGTATCTTCTAAATCTAAACTGCAACTTTATTTGGTATGGTCAACTTATATAACACTGATGGAGGTAATAAGGAATGAGTTATATTAAGTGTAGCCTGAGTTTGGACAGATAGGATCCCTTTTCAACTGATGAAAATATTAGAAGGAACATTGTACACTACAAGTTGTACCAACAGCTATTACAAATATGTTTTTTTAATTTCCTCTTTCCCAGTGACATAAGCCATTTAGCTATTCAATGCCCACCTGACCCTTAGATCGACTGATAAATATTTCTGGGTACTTCTGGCATATAACCCTTTCCAATTTGGGTACCCCAACTCTCCTGGAAGATGATCTTGAGGGTAGCTCGTTTGCAGTTCTGGGGAGCGGTTGACCCATCTGGGAGTCGCATGCATTGTGCCAAATGACATAATACTTATGGTGGTCAGTCAAGGCCTCTGTCTTTAGGAGAGGATAGAGCAAAGACATAAGATATGTATCCAACAAAGATCCCACAGACATTGAACTTCCCCATATACTCCCCCGGGATAAGAGAGTTGGCAGGATGTGACATAAATTATCCAAGACTTTGAAGTACTATAGATAAACTGATTCTTTCATACAAGTTTATTATAAAGTTTTGAAGACAGAAAGACAAATGCAGGTGTGGACCACCAAATGATGACAACTATGTAAAGGACAACGTGTGTAAAAAACACACTTGCTTTACAATCAACATTATGCTACCTAAGGGAAATGCTATTTGCTCAAGGTACAGTGATCCCAGAATCCGTTATGTTAAGTAAAGGAGTGCAACAAGTGAAGCCTTCTGCTTTGTTATGTTAATTATGGAAGTATAGTAAAGCTTCCTATATATGGGTATGAAGTGTCAGTTTGCTCCTCCTTCAGACACATTCACTCACACACACACACACACACACACACACACACACACACACACACACACACACACACACACACGCACACACGTACCTCTTGACTGCAATGTTTGAATTCACTTTCACACTGCTAATGCCATGAAAATGGCATTCACACAGCTGTCATCCCCAGTTATGCCCTAAACTCATATTTTGAGTTAAGTTCTGCATTCTCCCACTATAGGAAAACACCAGATCAGATAATATATCAACACATGCATTAGTAATATTCATTTCTAGAATTTATTACATAAAAATGTGAACCTTGATAATGAAGAGTAGGAGGTATTAAACAAGATATTCGATGTTTGTAGCTCTCTTTGTTCTTAACACATAAAGCGATATACGTTTGTTAGGGAATGATCCATTTTTTTGTCTGAGTCTTTTAAGTTTTAATATCAAGAAATGGTTGCACTGTTTTTCATTACACTTTTTTCATGTAACCCAGCATTTAAGAATATATGGCCTTACATTGTCAAAATGAAAAATGCTGCAATTAAGGAATTTATGGAAAAAAATAACTTCTAACATAAACATTTTTTTCTAGTAGGCAATATCAAGTTACAGTACATTAAACTTAATTGGGATGTAGTTTCATTCATGATAAAGTTAGAGCAGATGACAGTATGTGATGGCAACACACCAATTTAAGGAAATAATACTGAAGAGCTGTCAAACTGACACATCTCAGTTCTGGTAATCACACAGAAAAGTCACAAATAATATTTTAGCGACAAATGTGAATACAAAGTTGTGTGTTTTCCTTAAGTCCCATCTCCCTGGAAACATGGAAGAAGAACATGGTATCCAGTATAACCTAGCTCATTAAGTGTGCTTCTTGGTGACTATATGAAACTGTTTCTGTAGTCGAAGATACTTAGAAACTGCAGGAAACCACATCACTGAATATATACACATAAATATTATTTGACATTCTCAGCTTCATGATGGCAGAAACTAATGAAAACAATAAAAGTCATACCTTTCGCTGCATACTGAAGACCTTTTTATGGATCGTGTCTGACAAATGTGTTGTAGGGCTTTGAGATGTATTGTAAAGTAATATAGAGTAAATTATACTTAAGGTGTAATTAAACACTAATTACAAACTTAGGATCAGTGATATGAATGTATGTTTCATAACACATCTAAATAGTTTTAAGCAGTTTACTTAAACTATAGTTAGAATATGAAGAGAGTACACTTACTAATTTAAAACCGAGAACTAAAAATACTGATGTTTTCTGTTATTTTAATATTATTTAATAACCTTAATCATATTGTTGTAGTAGACTGTTTTCCTGTTAAGAAATTCATGGAACAGAATAGTAGTAAAGTCTGCTACCGGATTGGCATTAGCGATATGAGGAATACAAGCTTTCCTCCTTACATCAAGGTTTTTATTAGCACCATAGTACTTGTCATTATTGCTATAAAATCACCAGCCCCTGCTATTGTGCACAGCAGTGGACTTTGCAGTAATGCACTTCAGATCCTGCATTCTTAGTCTAAAAATGGTAGTTATTTAAGTCAGGTACATAGAGAAGTAGTTTGCTTCCTGTCTTTGCCAGCTATTCTTTCCAGGTCTTTTACTATTTATAATTGAGCCAGCCTTGCTGCTTCTCTTCCTCTCTTCCATTTATCCAAATCACTTTCAGTGGACGTACATATCTTGATAGCTGGGCCTCTGCATTCTTTATCTCATTTTGCTGCATTCACTAACAGCACTTGAATACTAATTCCTAGATCCTGATTCTCTCCCACAACCACATTCTTTCTTGTAATAGCCAGATATGTGTATTTCTGGAGTGAAGTACATACTAGGCAGTCAGAATTAGGGATAGGCCTGTCATTCTGCTTGAAATGTCAGTATTTCCATCTCTCTTGGGGAGCATATTGCAGCCCTGAAAAAAAATAGAGATAAGCACCACTTTGCAGAACATAATGCTTTTGTATCCCAGTGGGAGCTGGACCAAAGTAATAGAACAGAAAACTCTCAATGTGTAATTCCATCAAACCAACTCACCAACATCTTCCTCTTAGAGGTGTTCGTCCTGGAAATAAAATCTTACTCATTAGCCACAACTGTAGATATGACCTTTGCGGGATTTAGAGTCTGAGACACACCAAGGTATGACTATAAACTTAAGGTAGTTTGGAAAAGAACAATAAAAACAGATACTGAGTAGATAAAACTGTCTTTTAAAAATTATAGGATCTTACCATAAGCATAACATTTTATGCATGAACCCAGTCTTTTCATAGCAATGGCAAAATCAAGTCTACAGTTTTGCCGGTAGTACAATGTTTTTTTTTTTTTTTAGTTCACTTCTCTGAGCAATAGTACCTCAAGAAAGCTGCACCTGAAGTGAGCTCTGCAAGTTGTGAAATCATTGACCAGTGAATGCATTTAATGTCACCATACCCTTATCTCAGAGCTAGTGGCAATATTTAGGTATGATATGTAGTAAGATGTGTGTGTGTGTGTGTGAGTGTGAGTGTGAGTGTGTGTGTGTGTGTGTGTGTGTGTGTGTGTGTGTGTGTGTGTGTGGGCACATGCATGCATGCATGTGTGTGCCGTGGGGGAGGGGGACAACTTCATTCATTTTGCAGTCAGCCATCTCTGATGAGTGCAGATTTCTCACAGAACTGGTTTTCAGAAAATTCACCTTTGAACGACTGTCATATATGCAGTTTAGCCATGTTTTGTATGCAATGTTTATATGCCACAGATTATTTCAGCAATGTCTTAGAATTTGTGAAAAGTAAAGGTAAATAAGTGGATTTTTACAGACTTGTGATCTCTTTCTTATTTGTGTCACTTCTGTGAATCAGTAAGACTATCTATCACATGTCTTGGCTCCCACATTTTCAGTAACCCATACACGCTTCAGTGCACCAAAATTTACAAATGATTATTTTTCATAAGATAAATCAGTTTAATTAGTAGCATACTGCACAACTTTAGGTTCCTTTATCATAAGAAAAGGCCTTTGGTAAGGTTTACTAGTAACTTGTATTATGCTTTAAATAAATGGCATATACATAATATACCTCAGGGAGGCATAGTTTTTTGTTCATGTTGATTATTAACATCCATATATGTGTTTGAATGCATTCATTTCTTTCATTTAAAGTACACAAAGCTTTAACTAGCTTTTAAAATAATACAACTGAAGGATAAAGTGTGCTTCAGAGTCCTGGAAATAAGTCAGTTACAGCAGCCTACTATTATCTAGTATGTTTATGATCCAGTTTTACTTAAAGTGATGCATTGCAGTTTAAGTGCTCTGCTTTTGTTTTGCATGCATTGTAATAACATATTATATTGTCATAACATATATAGCTTGTTGTTTTGGAACACTACTTTGGAAATTAGTCTGACTGAGCTCATCAACAAAGTTTTAAGACATCAAAAAAGTTTTTCTGTTTTTTATTTTTTATTTTATTTTTATTTTTTATTGTAATAACAATATTACCTAACAGAAGTGATAACTGTTGTATGTGTTTTCTTTGATGGAATTATTTATTTCCTGGCATTCTGAAACTTAGTTTTCTCTGAAACTCCACCCCAAACAAAAACAAATCACACACAGGGAGAAAGGAAATTCACCCCGGGGATCATGTCAGCCGCCCTGCTAGACAGGGGTCCAGGGAAGAAATAGCCATGGAATTGATATGGCTAGGCTTGTATAGACCCTAGGGCTGATAGCCTAGTACCAACCTATGAACCTATGGACCTATGAACATACATACACACAACAATAAAGGCCATGGAGTAGAGCTCAACTGCAACCCAAACACAAAACTATGTACATTCAAACGAGGATGGTGGGTGTGGAGTGTGCTCTATGAACATCTGCTGTAAAAGGTAAATAGGACTTGTGAAACTGTACTACGTTCAACAAACACACTGACTTACTGGCATATGGATTGATTCCCAAAGCTTACCCATCCTGGGAAGAGGAAGGATAAGGGTCCAGGATTCCCTGGAGAGTGGTCCTAGAGAAACCTGCTCTAGATCTGGAAAGGGCATCTAGCTTGTAATTCTTTATAAAAGTAAGACTCTAGACTGCTTCTGGAGTTTACTCCTTTCCAGTATGCCTGGATTTGTCTTGCAATGGTGGGAGTAACAAAAACAATACTAGAGGACAACTAATATGCAGTGATTTGCTTACAGACAGGTTGACCCTTTTTGTCTCTGTGCTTGAAATAAAAAAAAAAACTTGTTAGCCTTCTTAAAGGCTTTCATTCTGTCCAAGTAGTACTTGAGCTGCTGGTGCACATCCAAGATATGAAGTGTCCACTCTCTGCTGGTGCACATCCAAGGTATGGTGTCCACTCTTTGCTGGTGCACATCCAAGGTATAAAGTACCCACTTCTCATGTATTCTTAGGTTCTGGGAAGAACACAGGGAAGTTGATAGCCTGACTAAGAGTGAAGTTTGAGACCACTTTCAGCATGAATGAGGGATTAGTGTGCAACACAACTCTATCCCTGTGAACAATAAGGTAAGGTTACCCCACTATGAGTGGTTGCAGCTCAGAAATTTGCTTTGCGGATGTCAGAGCAATAAGTGAAACAGTTTTCCACATTAAGAGCTTCAGATCAGCGTGAGTGGCAAGTTTGAAGAGTGATAAGGTCAGTTCTTCCAGGACATAGCTGAGATCCCATAAAAGAGGAATTTGCTTGCAAGGGGATCTCATATGCAGTACTCCTTTCGTGAACTGTTTCACCAAAAAAGAAGGAAGTGGGAGATCCATTGGCTGATGAGAAGAAATGGCCACTAAGTGCACCATAACTTTTGCATATGATAAGTAAGTAGCTTACACAAATATTTCAAGACAAGAGGGATGTTAACCTCAAGGGGCCCTCTGTTCCCATTTGGCACCACTTAGAAAACCTCATCCATCTGTAAACACAAAATTTTCTAGTAGCAGGTTTTCTAACCTCCTTTAATACCTGCTGCACATCCTCATGAAATGAGTACCTAAAATGGAGTTAAGTCTGAATCATCCAGGCAGTCAGTTGTAGTTGTTTTAAACTGAGATGCACCAGTCACCCCTGAGACTGTGTGAACAGATCCAGAGTGTGAGAAAGTATGTGGGAATTGCCATTGGCCAGTAACCTTACAAGGGAGAGTCAAGATTGCTTGGGGCAATAGGGAGTCATCACATTGATCTTTGGCATTTGTTTCTGAATCTTTAGAAGTACCTTGTGAATCAGTGGAAAGGCATAGAGGAACATTCCCATCCAAGGGATCGAGAATGTGTTGCCCTCCAAGCATAGCTGCAAGGATGTCTGGAACATAAATTCTTTGGCTGTCTGTTTGGAAAGGAGGTGAACAGAGCTGTTTGAGATATTCTACACATCTGGACTAGATCCTGAAACATCACTGCCTTGATTTGCCATTCATGTGAGTTTGCCCAGGACCTGTTTATTATGTCTGCCTCAATGTTTTGGTCTGATGGGATGTATTATGCCAAAGAATGTTGTAAAGCCAACTCCCAGACCATCATTGTCAAATAGCACAGAGGCTATGAGCTTGTACCCCCTTGTTAGTTGAGGTATCACATCACTGCTTTGTTGTCCATAACCACAATAAGAGGACTCAGAGCCCATAGGTGGTGAAGGACTTTCAAGAGGTGGAGCACTGCCAGCATATCTTTGATATTTGTGTGCTTCCATGCATCCCTGGGCATCCATATGGCTTGCACTTGCAGTCCCATAGAAACAGCTCCCTGAGTGAAGTTGGATGAATCTGTCTGGACAAATTGGACTGGAACAGGTGGAAAGAAGGGAAACTTGGGTTGATACTCAACTGTACTTTCCACCTCTTTAACGCTCATCTGAAGAAGGGCAGCGATGCAACTGGGATTCCAAGGAATGTAGATGCTGGGTCCAACAATTTCATACATACCATTAAAGTTTCCTCATGTGGAGATGGGCCAGTGATATCATGAGAATTATGGACACCATCAGTCCTAGAATTTTTAGGAAATCTCTTGCTGAGGAGATGTTCCTCCTGAAGAATTCCTGAAACATTGCCTGGTAGGACAGGACCTTGTCACTGGGGGAAAGGCCATTCTTTTGTTGGTGTTGATTAAGCATCAAAGAAAGACTAGTCTTTGTGAGGGTGTCAGGCATGACTTCCAAAGGTTCGATTTAAACTGTAGCTGGGGACAGTAAAGTCAAGACCTTCTCTAGCAGTTTCAAACACCTAGATACAGACTCTGCACAAATCAGAAAGTTGACCAAGTAAGAAAAAATGTGAATTTGCCAAAAGTCCAGCAGCAAGCCACTACCAGAGCAAGGAATTTGGTAAATACTTGAGGTGCAGTGGATAGCCCAAAGGGAAGTGCAGAGATATAATAATGTGAACCAGACACAACAAATCTCAGATACCTCCTGAAGATATGACCAAAGGGAATATGATGATGCACATCCTTCATGTTCAGGGTCAACATGAAGAGGTCCAGGGTCTGGCAGAAGAGGAAACACTATAGGGTGAGCCATGTGGAACTTTGGGGCCTTGATAAATGTATTCAGAAGGACAGGTCCAACACTGGTCTCCATGATATCTTTTTTGGGTAGAATAGTAGCCAAGCCATTGCATAGCCACAGGTTGGAATTGGAGGGGCGGTAATCCTTCTTGGGAAAATAACTCCTCATGTTAGGTTTGGCAAAGTCCTTGTTCTGCCATTTCCTTTCGGTGTCAGTGTCTTGGTTTTTATTTAAAAGATATTTCAGTCTGTAGGGTTGCCAAAAATTATCCTGGTTATTGAGGTAAAATATGGGGAAAAGTTTTGGTTCTGCAAAAAAGCATACATCCTTACCACCACTGATGTCAGTTCACTTCTAAACACAGTCTTGGTCCCCTCCAAGGCACTTTTTAAAGCATGTTTATGTTTAAACAATTGAGAAACACTGGAAACAATATCTCTCACATGGTCTTTCTGCTCAGCAGGTAATGATGCAGCAAACTCTTCTAAAATACACTTGCATCTCAACACAACCTACCACGTAAAACACTGGTAGTTAAACTCTTTGAAAGGTACCATGCTGGACTGTGCCAGCTTCTTTCCCTGTGATTCTAGCTGCTTGCCTAGTTTATTGAGAGGAAATGGGTTTGATGAAGACATGATCTTTTTATTGATAAGGTTGCTGGGGACACAGAAATAGGGCCCGCAGATAAGGGGGGGTAGATGGCCAGGCATGGCTGAGCACACCCTGAATTTCTTAAATATGTTTTTAGGTAGACATTCATTCAGTAAACAAAGTGCAGTCTTTCTCATTCAGCAAAGAAGTACAGGCCTTCTTAAAAACATCCACAATGCTGTGGTCAATGTTGGGAAGGTCACTATATCTGGGGTCTTATCCTTCTAAAGATCATAGACCTTGCTGATCTCAGGGCAGCCAATAATAACTCCAAACTGAAAACATCCCTAAATCTAGCCAGCATTTAGAAAAAAGAAAACATCTGTTTTGGTTTCTAAACCCATTTGTCCTCAAAGAAAACTGACTGCTCAGGTTGTGATACTTCTGAAACCTCAGATTCTGGATCTCTTTAAAATCCAGATCCTAGGGTGGTTGAATGGAGGTAGGAGAACTAATGTTTTCACCCCTTAATCACTGTCCTGAATAAGGGATCTAGCCATAGTCGCCAGCTCAGGTAAAAACAGAGACTGCTGTCCTGTAATGTGAAAAGTCTTATCTCTCCTCTTGCATGTACTGTCATAGTGGGAGAATCTGGGGAAGGGGAGTATCAACACTGGCACCAGATTCTATACCCCTGTCCTCCCCTGCACCTGATGAGTTTGGTTCTCCCCAACCTAAACCAGAAAATGGGGGAGGCAAAAGAATGCGAGTGGTCTGATAGCCTGCCCAAGGCTATTGTGGAGTCACAAGGCTGTAGGTTGAGGCATACATCTAGATTTACTTTAATGTTTTTAGGTGCACAAAAGGTAGATGTTGGGAGTCATATTTCAGTCCAAATGAATGGATATAGCCTAAAACAGTATTAGACAAGAGCTATATCATAAACTGATTAAAAATTCCTGTCAGAAGTGTTTAACATACAAAATGTAACCAAAATTTAAATTTAAATGAAAATAAATGTTGAAATGCTGTAATCCTGCTCAATAACATCAAATAATCAGCATATTTTCCTGTCAAAACTGCCAAAACCAATCCTTCAATCAACAGTATAGGCCTTACTGCATAGTCAAAGTGAAAAGAGAAGTATATACAAAATTTCTAATCAGAAAAAAAAAAACAATTAAAGCAGCAAAGTACACTATTCAAGCACTAATAGAGAAGCAGAGGGAGGAAATAAAACCTAATTTCATATTTTCATCTAAACTTCAAACAGATCCATTCCACTCACTAACTTCCTCTCCTACATTCCAAACAAAAATACTTTATCCGTATGCATACTGCCATTTAAAAGATTAATAAAAACAACAGTTCACCACCATGAACCAACAGTGATAGCAGTTTGACCACAAAATGAAAGTAATGTAGTCATCAGCTTAAATCAATCTATCTATCTATCTATCTATCTATCTATCTATCTATCTATCTATCTATCTATCTATCTATCTCTGTCATTTAGTAATCATCAGCAAAAAAAATATTATATCCTAGCAAAACTCATAGTATTCATAATTTCCCAAATGCTTTCCACTGTGATGTGAAGGAGATTACACAGCCTTATCAACACTGTTGTCATGTGAACTTCCTTGTAATGATTTAGAATACCAACATCAGAAGTTAAACCAATAACTTGGACATCACTGTCATCACTAGGAAAAAAAACACACCAGTCCACAGAATTGCTTTCATGCACTGAACTGACAGCTTTAGTGGAGTCCCTAATACGACATCAAATGCCAGAGGCATTTCACAGAGAATTACATGGAGGTGGAGCATTACACAATAAAAATAACAGGAAAATAGGGAAAGATGATTGCATTGGATGTATAAATCAAATCCAGTTTAGGGCAACCTGTTCTTTAGCTTTAGGGAATTCTCTATAACAGAAAATATATAGATAAATCAGACATGCATCCAGATACTGAAAAATTGTAATTAAAAAAGTTTTAAACAATATCCAGCTAAAAAAAGCAGTAGTTGGAAGGAGTAAAAAATGTATAAAAGTCCAGTTTATCGGATAGGTTCTCCTTGTTTGAAGTGATTTTTCACTATTCTTACCTTTATGGTTGTGTTATTGTTGTAATATGTCCTTCTGTGATTTTGCTATGATCAGAAAGTCAGCATCTTGGAGAATAAAAGTCCTGCTCATGTATCCGTAATATCATCTCTAACCCTTATGCTTTATCAGTGCTGGCATTCCAGTGGCATTTGTTTTATTAAACAAAAAAAAAATATCCACTCCATTTTTGGAATGTCTTCTCACAATTCATATTTTCTCACCATACTTACTTTAACATTGAGGAATGAACTATTAATCTTTGCTAATTGCCTGAACCATGGTAAAATGTCATTATTTTATAAATTAGTCTACACAATCACCAAAGAACAAAAAAGTCTACACTATTTTTTATCATTTAAGGTTGCTTTTTTACAGATTGGGTACCATTTGTTACAACATCAAGTAGTCCTAGGCCTCTGTTATTGTACTGAATTTTAGATGTGGGGTTTAATTAACAATTAGTTTTTTTATAACAGCATTTCACATATACACACTTTTGGGTATATATATATATATATATATATATATATATATATATATATATATATATTTTTTTTTTCAAGCAATTGGGAATTGGGCTGGGTCACATGATTGGGGAATTGTTATTTAAGCCTATTGGTGGCTCATGATGCTTTATTCTGAGGAAGACAGGGATTGAACCTAGGTGAAAGAGCTTAACTCAATTTTATTTGTCTATCGTTGTGGAACTTTTGTTTTCATCAGTGTAATAAACTGCTTCGAGTTTTTATTTGGTTGCCTCATTTATGAAATTTCATGGCAGGGATACGGTTTGGATCCATTTTCGAGTTTGGTTATTGGTATTCCTGCTTTTTCTTTTTATTTTATAAATTAGTTTGAAAATATTCCTGCTGTTCTAGTTTGCATGGTTTTCTATACATAGTTTTATTAGACTTCATAATGACATTCAGTAGCACTTAGTGCCTTAGGGTCAAGAATGTCCAGTAAGCAAATAATCCTTGTTTGATCCTCTTGCATTTATCTACCATAAAGAAGAGTGATCATTCACAGGTTCATAGGTAAGTACTAGCCTAGCTGCGCTTGCAGCCTATTCAAGCCTAGCCAGTTTCCCTAATTGTGCTTGAATTAACCTCTCCCATTTGGTTAGAAATTGGCCTTCCCCATCCCATGGTCTATAATTATATATTACCCCAATGAGAATAACTGGTATCATATCACAGATCATTTGAGGAGACCCATGCATGGATGAAGCATTTAGGAGCTACCTATGTCCATTAGTAGTACTAGGGGCAGTCCAGGTGTAAATGTTCTGTTTCCCATCCAAAGACTTAAGTTGTGCTTGAATGTGGATATAGATTACTTTGTTTTATGCGGCTGGAGAATCTGTTCCAGAGTATTGATATCCTCTGCGAGACATCCTTGTCCTTCAAAACCATTCTGTTAATGTTGCAAAAGAGGTTTAGATCCCTAGACCAAATATGTCTGATACCATTTGACTTTCTGATGTGCAGTAAATCCATCACTATTGGGTCAGAGGATGCCTTGTATGCCAGATACAGGTCACTACTTAGAAATCTGTAGGATACAGAGTATAGTGACAGGGCTATATGTCAGTCCATGTAGGACATGTTGTTTAGGCCTTGTATTCTTTTAATAAGGTATCTCTGTGAGAATTCCATTTATTGCATGCATCTGGACAGATACATTGGCCTAATGATGGTTGAGTAAAGGGGAACAATGACATCTCTAGATCTAGACACAATCCCTTTGTTTATAAGCTATGCAATATAGAAGGACTTTATTACAACAATGGACATATGTTGGTCAAATGTTAGATCAGTGTCAACATATATCACCAAATACTGAATAAGGTGGGTCAACTGTTAAGGACATATTGTCAATGTGGTAGTTCCCTGGGGTAGTTAACTTCCTAAAGAAAAAAATTATGTATTTTTTGGAATTTAGTTCAGGTCCATCATTTTGGCTGTATTTATTTATTTGGGACAAACCTTCTTACAGGATGGCTAAGACATTTGAGGATTCAATGACTGCTCCTAACTTGCAGTCATCTGCAAACATAGTCATACAGAGCCCTTTGATATTGACTTTTACTTCAGAAAAGTAGATGCCAAACAGTATAGGTCCCAGCACAGAACTCTGGGGGGCTCCACTGGTAACCGGTCTCTTTGTGGAGGTAATTTCCACTATTTTGATTTCCCGCAACCTATGAGCCAGTTGGTAATCCAGTGGGTGACACAGGGGTTTATTTCCAGTTTATTTAGCTTTTCTTCTATGCCTGAGTGGAGAATTGTATCTAAAGCTTTGGCCAGGTCAAGGTATGTGGTGTGTACTGCTTTGCCTTCAATGAGTGTTTTGGTGAAGTTTCCAAAAAAAGTCCACCAGGTTGAGTAAGTATAACCTGTTCTTGACAAATTCAGATTAAGACAGGACCAGTGTTTGAAGGTTCCCTATGTCCTGATTGATTAGTTCAAGTCCTTCTGTGGTTTTACATATGGGTCTGTAATTACCTGGGTCCATTGAAGGTCCTCTCTTTTGCAGGAAAATGACTGTAGTTCTCTATTCACTTGGTACAAATCTTTATGGAGACTTAAATTGAGCAGTGCTGTTAGGGTGTGGCTAAATTGTGCCTCATGCTATTTAAGATGCATCCATGGATATTTCCAGGACTCACTGATGCAGTATTTTTAGCTTTTGATATCACTTTTAGAACTTGGTTTTGTGTGGGTACATTTTCTGTTTCCCATCCAGCAGTTTAACTTGGAGGTGAGCCAGTTTCAGGTACATCTTTCAGGACAGATGTAAGGGAGAGAAGGATAAGGTAGAGCTAAATTAATTGTTCGAAAGATTACCTATATCTTCAGCCTCAGTGTAGGTAACATCATTCACAATCAGAGTGCCTTGCTGCATTGGGCTTTTGAGATTACAAATAGCTAAAAAAAGATCTTATGATTGTCTTTAGCTCGGGTAGCTATTTTAGCCTCAGACTTGTTTTTGATGGCATTTATTAAGATCATGAGTTGTTTATTTTAGTGAGAAAGGCTCTAACATTCTGGGAATTACTCTTCTTACTTTTGGTCAAAATTCTTTTCCTTCCACCATGTCAGTTTGTTTCTGGGGTTTGCCCTGTACTTGATCCTACTGGGTACAGCTGAATTACAATTAAAGATAATGTGTTTGTTTATTACTTTTCTAAACTGGGAATGTCAGACTGTGAAGCTCCTTTTTCTGGATAGAAAAGTGAAATGCTGTAAAAGATAAGCAAGCGATAATGGCAGATAAGGTAGGTGTTACAGGCAAATAATGGACCACCTAGTGATGTTGTGAGGCCAGAAGCTGAAAGGCACATGGTGCTCCTCATGTGAAGAAAAAAAGAAAAAAAAAACAAACAATATTTTAGTTTACTAGACTACTAGACTAATACATGTATAAAAATAAAACATTAAACCAGGTCCCATATTATCACATAGAGGTTAATAGGTTAAGTTGCATAAGTAGATTTGAAAATGTTTGAAAAAAGTCAACATTTTAAACAAGGAGGAATGCTCCACTGATAACTCCATCCCCATAGTTGTTTGGACACCCATGTTTTCATGTGTTCCTAGGTATCTGTACAAACTGATGTTTGTGACTCTCAACAACATCGCTCCGTTGTCATGAAAGTGAAGGCGCCTGTTGCATAGACTCTCTCGACCATGAATTGCCTAGCATAGCTTGACATCACAGTGCCACTTTGTACTTGTTAGGGACCATAGAGGTGGACTAAACATTGCTGATTTGCGCATGCAACTATATATTATATAAGACAATGAGTGAGTTTGTCTGTATATGTGTGCTGTGACTACGCATAGCTGTCCATTGCCATTACTGACTTTGCTATGAAATGATATGCTGCTGTCTGAGATATGCTACTGAATGATGTTTCTGTTCTATGACTTTACCATAGCTGGTATGCAACAGGAGATCTAACTGGGTAATAAAGAAAGTCTTAAGGAAAAAAGTAATGTCCCATAAAGGTGACAGGGAGGAACCACATAATCTCAAGGGCTGCATGGTGTAATAGTCCACCCCTGAGAAGTGTCACATGAAAGTAATGCGAAAAATTCATGAAAACACAAGTGAGGGTTTCCTACCATTGTGCTCTTTTGTGAGCATACAGATGAAAGATGTGTTTAAAGTTAAGGCTTTCCATTCCTCAGGCTCTTCACAATGCTTATGATTCATGTGAATTTTAAGAACATCCCCTCTCTTGTTTCTTTCCCCTTCTAGTTAGAAACAGTCTAAATCTCCACATTAACTTTATTTCCCATCCTTAGTTTACTTGCTGTTTTTGTATTGTAATGTATTACTCACCCATTTACTTACTATTTAGTTTATGTCTCAAAATTTGCGCATTCTTTGCATATCAATAACAACTGTAAATGTTTAATCTGATTTATTAACCTATGGCAATAATCTAATGTACACAATATATACAGTAAGTTTGGATTAGGTAGACATTTATTAGTAACACAAAAGTGATTCAAATATATATTAATATTGAATTTTACATTGCAAAATATTTATGCTTTGCCTGAAGACTTGAATAAATGTTGCAGCTCTGATATGTAATTGAAACCTATAAATAAAGAAAAAAATGGAGCAGCAAAAAATGGAACAGAAGTCTAATCAATATTTTAGTGATTTAATAAATTTTTGAAAGAGTCAGTTATGTATTTCCACTCCTGCACATTCTACAACTTAGTGTATCATCACAAAGCTATGGTGATCCGGGGCTGTTACCGTTTCTTTCCCTACTAGAATTGTTCTGATATGGTACAGTAATATAGCATATGCATCTGATATCCTGGATGTACGTGCTACCACTCAATAACTTTATTCAGTCATTGAAATTTGATTGTGAAACAGTTGCAAAAAAGTACAGTTCCAAACTTTTAGTGCGCATAACAAATATGAAAATATGTTTATTCAGAAACCAATGTTACCAACATGGATCATCAACAACATCATATTTAATCCATGTTAGCAGTATTCTAACATCACCCAAATCAACTTCACCACCTATCTTCATCTTATGAACTATTAGCTCACTTTCAAGGTTTTTCCTTTTTTATGATTGTTGACTAGGCCTACAATGGTTAACACGGTGCTGGCTTAGTATAAACCTACAAGCCTTTCAACTTTTAATAGGTACACAGGTATAAGCATTTTGCTAATGGGATGATTATAGTTTGTACATCTGTTAATATCTAGCAGTCAACTATTCCTTGACAACTCTTGCATACAACTTGCAAAGCTCTCTCTCATATTGCTGGCTGTATGACTTGTTTGTTTTTTTCTTATTTGAATTTATTATCATGGGAAACAGTATGATTATGTTGGCAGTAAGGATACTTGTTTTGTTAGAATTATTTTGTGTGCCTTTATTTAATTTAGTTCTTAAAGTATCGCATCATTCTATATCTTTAGCTGCATTTGTTCTACAGTAAGACTGAGATCTCTAGGAACTTCTTTAAGTGCAATAAATGTAATATACTGTTCTGCCATGCTGAATTCCCTGGTTGCTACTTGTTTATGTTTGCTTGTTTGCCTTTACATTAAATCTGCTGTATTTTTCTTGAATTTTTTTTCTGAAAGTAATGGATTTCTACATCAGTGAGCATTCTACTGCTGTATTCAATTGGTTTAAAGTGATCTTTAAGCTTTTGGGATAAAACAACTCTGAAACAATATGGAGTTACCTCTAAAGCAAGTTGGGCATCGTTCTCTAGGTCAAAGTATGAAATAACATATTCAAGTTTTAATCATGATCAAAAACTATTCTTTTTTTCATACTTTATCAGAATTTCCATTTGCAGCCTATAGTAAGTCCTTCATCGTATATTTTTAAGAGTCCCAATACTGCACCATAATATGTCATAACTCAGAATATTGATGGGTTCTTATTTGTTTGGTGGTTATGCATTTTTGCAGTCTCATCTTTTTTAAGGGGCTTTTGTGTGATACATTTGTTAGAGAATATAAATCCACAGAATTCTAGTTTATGCTTATTAAACCTACCCTCACACCACAAAATGCAACACAGTTTCCTGTGGTAAATCAAGCATCAGTACAGCTCATCACACAGATAATTTTCACTTAAATTTGATGCCATCATCAGGGACTTGGCTTCATGTGTTGATAAACTCTGCTTTGACTACCTCATCTCTGTGCTAGTTAGAAAATCCTTCTACCTTGTGCAACTTATATATGGTATCTCCTCAACATCCAAAGAAGTTATAGTCCCACTTTACTCGTCCCTTATTAGGCCTGAATATAATGCACCCTTCTTCATGTACCTTGTTAAGCACCTAAACTGGCCTGAGAGAACCTGATGCTTCTTCAGCCAAAAGATCTTAGGTCTCAATAACCTTAGCTACTCTGGTAGATTGAAAACCCAGTCTTCTACTCAGTGTCATACAGACTCTTGAGGGTTAATCTTCTGCTTAGCCTTCTTTGATATGAATGAGCCAACACTCTATGAACCCCTTCACCTAAACAGAACCAGTAGTCAAGCAAGCATCCACTTTAGAGACCTAAACCTAAATTTATAAGAATTCTGTATAACAGACATTAGCCATATGCCTTTAAGATGACCAATAAAAATATGTACTGTTTGTCATCTCAGTGGCAAAGAGGAATAAGGCTCCAGTTGTAAAACATTGCACCTGTGTTGGGTCTGGCATGTTACACTGCTGGCACCTACTAAATTGAGAGGAGTACAACATGTACTGCATGTGTGCATGGCTCTATCCAGCCAAGTCTAAACAGTGTTCTTCATGGAGCATGTGCAAGAACACAGGACCTCATAGGGGATTGCATATCTGACTCTCATATCTGTTAATGCACATGTTCATCATCGGGGGATGGCTCATTGTCAGAAAGTAGTAAAGCATTCATGTCTGCCTAGGTAATGGTTGCCCTATAACCATCTTTCAACACACTGACTGGGAATAAATGATCAGGGTTAAGGTAGGTACTTGACTGTCAGTTGGCATCTGGCAAGAAAAAGAACAATAATACAATCAAGTGCTGTTTAAAAACTGCACAGGTACATCTAAAGAATGCCTTATAAGAATATTTCTCAACTGTCCCAGATTTTGCCTAATATGTTTGCCCTGTCCTTCATAAAGTATTTGATTTTCTGTTAAATTACTGAGGATTAGAGCCAGTCAGTAATACCAGACATTAAAGTTTCATACTTCATCTTCTTTGGAAAATATATCTAGCTACAAAAGCTGTTCTATTAATTTTCTAAGGGAATTAGAGTAAAGTTTAAAGAACTGTTCCTGATTTTTTTGACTTTTGCCCTCATTAATTTTGGCTTTGTCTCAGATTCCTGAGAAAAGAGGTTTAGAGCTATTGTGAAAAATGACTACAAATCATTTTATGCTACAGGCACACACACACACACACACACACACACACACACACACACACACACACACACACACACACACACACACACACACACACACACACACACACACACACACACACACACACACACGCACACACGCACACACGCGCACACACACACACACACACACAATATCTTGAAACAGAACACACTACTGTGGAGTCACAACAAACAAGTTAATAACTTTCGCAGAAATGTTAATGGCATTTTCTAGCAGTATTTTCAAATAGTTTCAGCTTACACTATAACAATGACAAACATCTACAGTTCAGTTAGGGAAGCAGGAGGAACATATAGTTTTGAAGTATGCTAATGAACAGATGTTTCTGAACACATCAGGGATATAGGTCAGTTTATCAACAGAGACTTTCAGAATGATGTTTCTGAATTACTTTGCACAAAATTGCAGTTCATAAACACATGTAGCTCTGATTCTGCAAATAAGTCATCAAAAATCATCATTTCTTTAATTTGGTTCCTTGACCTTGAATTTGCCATGTGTGAGTTTGTAACACTATATCCTTACATCACCTATGATTGAGGTTGCAGCTGAGATTGCAGCAAGTTGGAGAAAGGAACAAACTTAGTTTCAGTAACAGAAGCATAGCAATTACAGTTATTCTATTATTGTTAATTAGCTGTTATGCTTCTGTCACTGAAACTACAGGTTAATAAGAACTAATTAAGTCAACAGCTATCTAAAAGACTAATGAGTCTGTTAGTATATATATTGCAAAATGGTTAATGCTACAAGTTGAGAACAAGCTACGTTCTGTAGTCTAGGGTTTGAGTCCCTTAGCTGCTACTTTGACTTTGAGAAAATCATTTAATCAGATGCCCCTCCGTGGCTGAGACTGAAAATGATCTGTGTAAATCAGTAGTCTACCCTGATTCACAAGTATAAATTAATAAATAAGAGTTTATTTTTAAACAAGCCTGCTTTTAGAAATAAAAATTTCAGACGAAAGTATTCATTAAAATGAATAACACTTCAACTAAAGGTCCTCAGTTAGCTGATTACTGATGTGTTTCTTCTTAACTAGTGCTAGCCATGTGCATTTACCAGAGGATAATCATTTGTTAGTAATATTCCTCTGCTTCCCATGGAAGAAACAGATGCCTGGAGCTTTGGGCTGGCTGTCCGTTTTCTGACCAAATAACTCTACACCATCAGCAAAAGTAGTCATGCTCTCTGTTCCTCTAATATAAAGCTTGTTTTCAAATATATTTATTTTACAAGGTATTTCCTGACCTGATGGTATAGGCATCACAATGTCATTTCTACCATGGACATAAGGCAAACAAAATATTTTTGCTTTTAAAATTGATTCTTCTATAGCTAACTGATGACTAATTCTGTGAAAAGCGACATAGCATAGGTGAAACCCTTTATCCACACTAAACCAAAAATGTAAAAGCAGTAATTTAATAGTGGGGTGGTGTTTGTCCTACCATTTCTCTTATATAGCTGTGCCCTCTGCCCTACCCTAACCAAATCAACTGCTCGACTGTCACAAGGCAGTGATATGCTAAATATTCATGCTACTGAATTTTATTTTATTATCACTTGTATTTTTTTATTGTAATCCTTTCATTTACTATGTAACAACATTGATTTTAATTTCTATTTGCTACTACTGGAGGTTTTCTCCATGGGCCTCTACTGAAAATGGAAATATATCCAGTCAGACTAGCCCGGTTAACAAATGTAAAATAAATAAATAAATACTGGCCTTTTCAGTAAACTGTAAAATCTGACTGGGGACTGTTCTTTTGAGTCTGCTAAATGTGAGATGGCAGTAGCAGTCCTGTTAAAGACATACATTGTCACAACCAACACAAGGGATAATTTTGTGATCTGACTGTAATAAGGCACTGGAACAAACTATCCCCGGGATTCATGAAGCTTGTGCCATTCGCCGGAGTAGCGTTGAAGATCTAGCGCTAAATATGGCCACTGAGCGATTCAGGTAAGAGCTCCTTCCACGTGCACTACCAGCGTATGGTAGAGCTGTGCAGCTCCCGGCACATGTATGCTAATTACCCTATGTGCAGCAGTGTAGCATGCAAATGATGGTATATAGCGATTCATGAAGTGGTGCAGGCATAGCGGAAGCATGTAGAAATGTAAACCAAAAAAAAGTTTCCATTTTGTCAAACATAAAATCGTAGCCATGAAAGCGGACCAAACTTACATATTATAATGTTGATATAGCCAATGGCATAAAACAACATGCACAACATATAAAAAATAACATTTAATGTCATGGCCACACCAACGCAAAGTAAAACCGCAGTGCATCAGTGCGCAAATGGTATCACAAAGAAAATATATTTAGATGTCATAAAACTGCAATGTAATGCAATTCATGATATCCCCATAATAGTCAATGGCATGCATGCTACACCACAACCATGGCGCAAGAGTTGCTAAGGGTCTGTCACAGTGTTCCGTGCGGTAACTAGGAATTAGCAGTCAGTGCCATGCAAATGAGTCAAGTAATACTGAATTGCAAATGCCCAGCTGGTGTAAAGATGTACCACACGGTGTAGCGGTACAACACCGAGGAGTGGCCTGGAGGTAAACATGACATCAAGAGAGGGGCGCACCACCGTAGCTGTAAGCACATTGGATCATTGCTAATCCGTGTTGCGTGTTGCTAAGCAAAGTCACAGGATAGGGGTGTGGAAGTAGCTATAGCTTTGCTTAGCTGAGAGCACACAAGGTAATTGAAAGTTCATGTGAACGTGGATGAAAATGCGCATGAAACCCGGTAAATGGCTGTACGCGGCGTGCACCACAGCTGAAACAGGAAAGATACGGAAAGACAATAAGGAAATGCTGCAGCATGGTAATTGGAGTACAAATGAGTAATTAACACCTGGAAACTCACAGTGGGCCATAGACAACAGCTAACAAGACTGCTAGCAGGTACCTGCAGATCAGGAAAGGGGAGGTGCCATACAGCAAAGAAAAGAGAACTGTCACAGCAGAACAAAGCAAACTTGCAGTAGATCAGCTACATAACACATTTCCCAACCCAATCCTGGGTTGTGAAAGCCAGGCGACAGCTGGATTCATGCCTGACAACTGGAGGGGAATTGGGTTGAAAATTGAAGTAAAGGGCAATAGATGAATCATGGCAGACAAGCGTAAGTCAACACCAAAGGCCCCACAATAGTAGTACCTGCTGTAAAACCAATAATTAAGATACCCTGCAGCTGAAATAGAACAAACACACCCAATTACACCAGCATCATCCATTGCACAATAGTATAAGGTGTGAAAGCCCCCCACACACACACACTTGTGTATTCCCAGACACTCTGCACCATTGGTGTATACAGACGGGAACTTTTAATATGCACATGTTAGGGGGCGCCATAGCTTTGACTCACCAGCATGTGTTGGAGACAGACGGTGGTGTGGAGGATAATGCTGGCAACCATCTCAAGCACCGGAGGAGGAGAAGAGTGTTCAGACCCAGGGTAAACTACCAGGGGCTACATGATCTGGAGATAGTAGAGCATTACAGGGTGGACAGGGACATCGTACAGCAACTTGTTGAGCTGTGCTGGCCATGCCTCAGAGCCAGAAGTAACAGAGGGGAACCCATCCCAGTGGACACGTAGGTATGTGTAAGCTTGAGAATACTAGCCACAGGTACCTTCCAAAGGCCAACTGGAGATATAATGGGGATCTCACAGGCATCAGCATCCAGGGTACTCCACCAGTTCCTGGATGCCATGTTACCACATGCCAGTGAGCACATATACTTCCCCCGAACGCAGGAGTTGGCCAGCAATATGCATCTCTTCCTCCATGTGGCAGACTACCTGGAGGTACTGGGTGCAATAGACTGCACGCACATACATATCAAGTCACCACCCGGTGAGCAGGGAAGGTGCTACATAAACCGCAAGGGATTCCCCTCCATCAACTGCCAGGTTATGTGCAATGCCCAGGGCATTATCATGGATGTGTGTGCTGGCAGCCCTGGAAGCTATCACGACTCCCACATCTGGCATGCCTCACAGCTGTATCAGGTATTTGCTAGGGGGGACATCCCATATGGCCACTGGGTAGGGGATGCTGGCTATGCACTGGAACTGCGGATGATGACTCCCATCATAAATGCACACACAGCCATGCAAGAATGCTATAATGAGGCACACGCAGAAACCAGAATCATCATAGAGTGTGTGTTTCGGATGCTGAAATCACGGTTCCGTTGCTTGGACATATCTGGTGGAGCCTTGCAGTACTCTCCAGGAACGTGTGCCCACATCTTCATAGTATGTGCCATGCTCCATACTACACAATATGATCCTGCAGAAACAGCTGCAGCAGGGACAGAATGGTGAAGGCCCTCACAGCCCACCACCATTGCCAAGGGACCCACAGGCACAGGGGGACTCAGACCACGAACACCCTGTGATAGCCCCAGTAGGCAGATGGAGGCATGCCCAGTATGCCCATGCCTTGGCAAAGAGGGAACGTATAGCACACACACTGACAGTGTAGGCACTCATGGACTGACACTCTTCTCCACCTGCACACACAGCAAACATGGATGGTACACACACACGACCACCTGTAAATTGTCATGTATAGGTGGTCTACTGTGTGCATCCTACATAGGTATCCCTCAACTATTGTACACACAACTGCCATTGGCACAAGGTAAGTCAATACCTGCACAGTAAATTAAGCTATCAGCATGTGTCCATACTGTATGTACAGGTTCATAGATACATAGGTAGGTACATGCCCAACTGCCGAGGCCACTCATATGCATAGGCAAAATGTGTTTGCTGCTGCCACCCCATCGACTAACTGTCCCTCTGTGGAGCAGAGCCAATTGTAGGATCCCTGGGGTGTAGCCACTGTTCATCACCCACTCTGCAAGGATTCCCCAGAGTGTTAGTGAGGGGTTTTGTATAATGTAATCAGGGATGTAGTTCCAAATAATGGGGAGTATCCCTGACAGGAATCTTCACAGATGTGTACATGTTACATAGTATACCTTAAACACAGCTTGCATATATAGATAGTTCTTCACAGAATAATAAACATGTGGAACACACAACCGCTGAAATGTATGTTAATCACCCTTGCACTACCAGTGCCTGCTCTGAGAGGTAAGATATCACTGCCAGGAATAGAACATGCAACCATGTACACATTCATCACAATAACATACCACTAAGCTACCTGAGATATACCAATGGCAGTTGTGTATACTGACAGGATAAAACACAAAAGGTAGGAATGTGTTGAAATTGGACAAACCGGCATGGACCCAATGAAAGGTGTATGTTATATATAAATATAAATATATATATATATATATATATATATATATATATATATATATATATATATATATATATATATATATATACATATATATATATATATATATATATATATATATATATATATATCATCATATAGAGAGAGAGAGATATGTCGATATTTGGGGATATACATATATATGTAGATATATAGATAAGTTAACAACATCTACATAACCATGGAGGTACATATAAATGGGATACCTACCACATACTGACTGCTTTACATACCGACGCGCATAATCATGAAGCTTAAGGTCCGAAAGAACACAGCACCAAAACACCAGATGCACGAGGTGTAAAATCACAATGTTAATGGACAGTTAATCAGTGCTTCTGGTGTTGTGGTTCAGGTAGGTTACTGTGTGTAAGTGTGTGTTCTGTGTGTGGTATGTGTTCTTGGGGGACTGTAATGTGTGGGTGTGGGTGTGGGTTAGCTTTGTGCGTCTGTTTGAGTGACCTAGGAGGTAGAATATTAAAGTAGGGGGTGGTGTGGGGGGTGCAGACACCTACATGGGTGGTGTAGGGGGGCTTGGCCACCTGCTCATATGTAGTGTAGGATGGTTTGTTTGGATCTGTTGGGTAGCAGTGTGTGCGTGTGTGTGTTCCATGTTTGTGTTACTTTCGCGAGTTACTGTCGATGTCGGTAATGTGGGGTATGGGTGTCTGGTCCCGGTACTGTGTGCATCGGAACTCTGTGGTTTTGGGATTCCGTAAGTCTCCTGTATACAGCGGTTGAAGTGTTCATATATATGTATAACATAGACCATAGCAATCACACATTCCGCCACTACCAACCTTTATGAACAAAGGATATGGAGAGTATATGCCTATACACTATTACAAATACGTGCTATGGACGTGAGCCAATGATAGTTTTACCACCTGTCCCACTTTGCGAGGGACACTCCCTCTTTGGGCGGTTGTGTCCTGACCAAATATATTAAACGTGGTAAATGTCCTGGGATTGTAGGACATAATTATGTCCCATATGTACTGTAATAGTTGCATACAATAGTTATTTCTGTATCTAAAATACCTACATGTTACAGGAAACAGGATAAGCAACTAAACTGCTACAAGAATAAGCTTATATTTAGGCAAGAAGGAAAGTTCTATCCCTTGTACGGACCATGGGTTTGTGTCGGCCTGTAAAATCAGATGTGTGTCCCGAAAAGGTCCCACTATGGCCATATGAAAAGGTGGCAACCCTAGCCAAAAAACAGGCCCTCCAATGGTTTGAGTCCTACCTACAGTGCAGGAAACAGGCTGTACTGTGGCAGGGTAAACTCTCCTCACACCTCTCCATCAGACTAGGAGTACCCCAGGGCTAAATACTAGGTCCCCTTCTGTTCTCCATCTTTATAAATGAACTTAGCACAGTCATACCAGAGGCTACCTGCATCCAATATGCAGATGACTCGACCTTGATCTGCACTGCCTCCACTCCAGCAGAACTTACTGAAATAACCCAAAGCACCTTCAACAAGGTTGAAAATTGGCTACTAAACCAAAGCCTAATACTAAATCCCAATAAAACTAAGTTACTTCTCTTTACCCCAACATACAGGACCACCTCACCTCTCTTCAATATAACAGCTAATAATTGTACCATCATCTCCCCAGTTACCCAAACTAAACTATTGGGCGTCATGATCAACTGCAACCTCAGATTTGATGCACACATCAATCAAACTATAAAAACTACCAATAAAAAACTTGGTAGTCTCTCCAGGATCAAATCATTCCTCACCCCGCAAGCTAGAATAACAATTGCCCGCTCCCACCTCCTATCTACCCTTCTCTATGTCTCCCCTCTATTCTCCCACCTGAATAAAACCAATCTTAAAAAACTGTCTTCATGCTACAACCAAATCGCCAGATTTGCTACTAGCTCACCCTACCGTACCCACCACTGCCAGAACCTGAAACTCCTGGGCTGGTTGGAACTACCCCACCTCCTACAGCTCAATCAGCTCAAAGTCACCCATAAAATCCTCCAGCAACCGGACACTACCCCAGCCCTAAGAAACATAATCTGCCCCTACAGTAATAATCGCCCACTACGCTCATCCACCAAACTCCTAGTACTTACAATCAAATCCAACCATGCTGCAGGTGACTCCCTCTTCACCAACTCTGTCGGTAAAAACTGGAACTCACTACCTACTGACATTATCATAGAGTCTTCTCCAACCATATTTAAACATAAACTTAAAAGTCACCTCAAGTCACACTGGATATGCCCTGTACCAACCCTGACTAAGACCCCACACTTCCCTCCAACACACTCTGCTCAGCCATTCCCCCTCATTTAAACAATGAGATCCTTTATGACTGCAACTCTAAGTATTGTTATCTTCAACCACTATTTTCAATTGAAAAGTATGCCTCTGACCTCACAGAAGAATGCATGTACTATGTCTATAATCAACTTGTATTGTAACCACAATTTAGTGGATTGTCTATTTTGTTACACCTATAACTTTCTATCTCTATGTACTATGTCTACAATCTTCTTCTATGTAACCTCTGTTAGTTGATCATCTATTTGTAATGTCTATTTCTTAATCTGAATTTGTAACTTTGGAGCTTTTCTCCCCGGGACTCTGCTGAAAATGGACACGTATCCAGCCAGACCATCCCAGTTAACAAATGTAAAATAAATAAAATAAATAAATAAAAAGGTCAGTCACCAACACAACTATGATGACTGCAAATACCTATGACAGAAATACACAGCTTTCATGTAGCAACACGTTATTACATTCAGATGTATTACCGAAGGGATTCAAGGACTAACATCACCTACATGCTACACAGGAACCACATAACAGTGCCTTAATGAATCAGCCTGCAATTACCATTGTATTAATCCGCAAAAGGATAGGTGTTCAAATAGGGAAGGAACCCTCACTCACATAGCAATTATGTATAAAAGCAGTCCCTACCCACCTGCATCTGCTATGCACACCCACCAACATCACCCCCACACCCAAACATATTACAATACAAACTGTAATAACATCACAAATCATTCACTCACTGTACGACATCTGCAGAAGCCTTAACATACCTTGTCAGAGACACACTAACATGGCCCTATGTGAAATAGCTGCTGTTATACAATGGAACAGCTGCTGATGTAACAGGGTTTGTTTGCACTAATCCCATTTCAGAGGGTTGTGCGTACACCGGGATGCATTAGCAATCAGTGAGTAACAGCACATTATGCTACACTTGTACACCAAATCAAGGCTCTCTGGTGAGCACACTGTACACCACATAACAGTTCATGCATAGCCATATGGACTTGAGCTGGCCAAACATCCTTGCCAGACATAAACATCTGCAGAAGTATCAGGTACAAACAAACCCTGCATAAGTAGCAATGTTCCGAAATATAAGCTGTACTCACATGTAGAACAAAATTGTCTATCCATTACACACAGTCCACAGGAGTCATGAAGCTAATATATCTCTGTGTGCCTCCATATAGCTGTTGAAATATATTGCAAACAACATGTCCAGGCTGTCTTCCTCGAAAGTAAGGCAAACGGACAACACCCAAAAGGAGTACTCAGTTATACACCACTGTCGCCATGGTATCAGCTAATGGAGTTGCTGCACAGCTGATGTGCATCTAATTAACTACTTTGGAACAGCAATTGGTGGACAGGATACCACATGTTACCGATATGTAACTAGAAAAGGATGTGTTATCACACATTCAAACCATCTGTATATACCAGCGGAACGTTACAAAGAACATTGAAACACAAACAGAAAAGGATTGAATCAACAGTTAACGACACCTTGGGTTACTAATAAGGTATGTAGAACAGTCATTATGTCTGTGTATGTAGTACCTTTCTGTAGTATTTAAAGTGCACGCAATCCATATAGTGCAAACAGTTATCTTGCAGTGAAGTATTGTTGAGCATAGTAATGCTTGTAGTATTTGTGTGTACTGCTGTAGGTCACAAGGCAAACACCGCATACACCACAAGGGATGCTATATAAGGGCTTTGAACAGAAATACTCCTCACCAGCCGATGTCAGTGGCAGGGCTGGTCCAATAAGTATGTACTATAACAGGGGATAGTATATGTTGATATATTATAACTGTAGCCATATGTATGGGTAGATTACAGAGAATAACATGTGGAAGGTTGGGCCACTGTGCAATAATGATTTGCATTGTGGGATATTGTGCCAATAACTGTGTAATGTACAGTATTGTAGGCAGATATGCATTACAAGCTACATAGCATTACTGTAATGTTAGGCAAACATTAGTTATGTCTATTGGCATTTACAATACACAATAACAGGATACATATGTCTTTTAGACACCAACAGTTTATCAGCATGATAGCAAAGTAAAATGGAAGAGCTATTTAACTATCCATGCACATAAGACATGTAATATGTGCAAAGGTAGGTACTAGGCTGTCTTATCAAAGGTATTTGTAAGCCTAGCTAGAGTATGTTGGCTTTCGCCACCCCCATAGGTTGGTTCCCTGTGCCTCTGAATGGCAGAGCCATTAGTTCTCTGTGCCTCTGTCAAGCAGAGCCACTGCAGTGATCCCCAGGGTACATGTCTGTCTCCCATCAAGGTTTCCCTTGAAGAGTGCTAGTGAGGGGCCCCGTCTGATGTACATTGGAATCATGTTCCAAAGCATGGGGAGTATCTGGGTCAGGAATCTATCCATCCAGCATGTCCTACTCATTGCTGTGGTTAGGTGTATATCCCTAGATCATGTGGCTCTCAGGGGCCTCTGTGTAGGTGGAGCATATCCAGCAATACAGGGTTGGACATGGGCCTTGTATGTCAAGCAGAGATCACCTGTGAGTATGCGGTATGCAACTTAGTACAGCTGGAGTTTCTTAGGTTGGGCTGCATAGGTCATCTGTTTGAGGTCAGTAATCCTCTTGGTGTGGTACTGGTGTGGTCTTCCAAGTTGTTGCAGTTGTCTTGTAAGGTATATCCAAAATGGGGTGTTGTATCCTTTAATGGGTCTAATATGTCATGAGGAGAGTCACAATGGCCTCCTCTGATCTGGATGCGAACTCATTAGAGATTAGGGGGGCCATGTAGAAGAATATTCTAACCACCTTGTCATTATGGGTATCAAAGGACAGATTGCTATCTATGGGGGTTCCCGGATCCCTTATTACCTTTTCTGTATGTAGGGGACTAGCACCTATGTGGTAGTCCACAGTTAATTACTTATATCCAAAGAGGATGACTATGCACTTTTAGGCATTCAGCTTGACACCATGATATTAACACCAGGTATCCATCTCAGTATGACCCTTCCAGAGGGTGTCTGTAACAGCTGGGGAAACAATTATGTCCCCTAGTTTGCGGTCAACTGCAAACCTTTTCAGCCAAAGCCCTTCTGTGCTTGTCTGTACTTCAGAGAAGTATATACCGAACATGAGGGGTCGTAGGACTGATCCCTGGGGGACACCACTTGTAATTGGTATACAGTCAGACCTAGGGTATGCAACTCCCACTGTGTGGGTTCTGTCCGTGAGCCACTTTGCAAACCATCACATGAGGTAGGGGTTAATGTTCAGGTGGATGGGTATGTTGATAATACCAGAAGGAGGAATGGTGTTCAAAGCCTATGAGAGATCTAGGTAGGCTGTGTGGGCCTCCTTACCCTCATCTAATGCCTTGGTAACTGTCTCTAAGAAGTCCACCAGGTTTAGGAGGAATGGTCCACCTTAACAATGCCAAACAGGGAGGGATCAAAGGTTTGGAGGTACCCAACGTCTCTGTGACTGTGATCCATGATGTGCACCATAGCCTTGCAGACCAGGCTAGTCAGGCCTATAGGGAAATAGGTCCCATGGTCCATTGTGGTGCCACCTTTGTGGAGTGGGATAACTGTTGCTGTGCACCATTCAGGGGGCACTATGCCCGATGTGAGGCTATTATTGAACACGGTGCGTAGGTGGGGTGACAGTACATTCTGAAGTTCGTGTAAAATGCAGCCTGGGATGTTGTCCAGTCCCATGGATGCTGTGATATTGCCTTTAGAGTGTGCAGCTTTGAGAGGGATCTGCCAGGATGTTGCCAATATCATTTGTTTCTGTAATGTTCATGCATTTGTGCTGTAACTCAGAGCAGATCTGGTTGTTGACATCGATATATGTGACATAGCTATAGAATGCCTTGTGGATGTTGTTGGTATTAGTTGAGTTTTAGTTTTCATAGCTAGCTTTAGAGGATCTTATAAGGGATCTCACCTTCTTACTGAGGCTGGCCAGGGAGCTCCTCCACACATGGGATTGTACTCTCGTTTGCAACAGTGCCTTCCTCCTGTAGTACATTTTGTTTATGGCAGGGGACCACCAGATTGGTTTCATTAATTAGGAGTATGGCATCCTGGTTCTGTTTGGGATAGCACAAGCCATGCACTCGTGTAAGTGCTTATAGAGTGCATTTGTGTAGGATTCAGCAGTTGTAACAGTACTGTCCATCTGCATGGGTGTCATGATGTCCACCACGTCTGTCTTAAGAAGCATGTAGTTGGCCTTGTAGGGGCCTTGTATAATGTTCCCTTAATGGGGTTTGGGGGCAGGATGTGGATATCAACAGTGTTCAGCACATGGTCGGATCGGACCAATGAGGAGTTGGCTTCATGTGTGGAGCACCAGTCACTCATGTTGGTAATGCCTAGGTCTAGGATATTGTTGCCCCTGGTGAGTGTGTGGATATGTTGAGTCAGGGCATTGGTGTTTATGAATTACAGAAACCGTTGAGCTAATGTGTTGGTACACAAGTAGTTTTCCCAGTTAATGGTGGGGTAGATTCAGTGAGACTTATGTGATGAGTGTGGTGTTGTGTGAATGTGTACCTTCTCCACATGACAATCAGGGTCAGGCTTGGTTGGAGAGTCCTTTATCTCCAGTTTAGCTACATGAGTGCATCTCTCACAGGTTGTAGTGTTGGGTGATAGGTGGAGAGGCTTGTCTGTGTACATGAGGCAATGTGTACATTGCCTCAAGATGTCCAGATTCATCAGATAGACATGTGAGAACACTGGCAGTTGACTCTTAGATATGCCTGAATATAGAACTACATTCACCTAGATAAGTGAGGAAAGTGAGCACAAGAGCTAAATTACTCTAAGCAAGTGAGAAAAGTATGTACAAAACCTGTTCACCCTTACCTCTAGGTAATGAGGAAGATTGAGTGCTATAGTAATTATTAGCTTACGTAGTGCTTACAAGTCCTGAGCAAGTGCTTAGCATGAATAAGCAATCCAGATAGGGTCTTGGATAACATAAACACATGGCCCCCTCCCCCCAGCAGGTACACAAGTATATATCCATGTACACCACAAGGCCCCTGTACCCACAACTATGTAGGTACAAGCTGCACTCAGGCTGCATGGGACCTGTCCACATCACAGATTGTATCATACACATATGGCAAAACAAGATGCTCTCCACGTACACATCATGTAAAACATAGCTCCATGTCAGGTTATGTACACACTGAATGGTGCACACCAACATGTATCACAACCCACAAAGGGGGAGACACCACTGATAATGGGAAGTACTTTACTACTACCCTGCTGAGTCTGGTCTGGAAGGCCATGAACCTTGATCAATTAATTGATGTCAGCAGTAAAGATGTAGATGATAGTATGGTTGATGTCACACTGCATATCATAACCTTGTCAGGTCATAGGACATCATCACCTATACTGTGTACCACCTACACTTGGTCTACTAGATGTACATTCCTATGTCACAAGAGTGTTTTCCAACAGGACTGCTGGCAGAAACAACACTACAGAAGATGTCGGAATAATACATGATCATCACAACAGTGGCAGCTACAGTATGTCAGGGTTAATGAATTTTATTGCCCCTGATTGTAGTCCATACCTCACAGACAAACAGAAGGCATCTGCCTATTGAAGTATGCAAATGGCTATGACCTAGGAGCAATAGCTGACTCAGGATTGTTGTGGACAACATACAGAAGGGGCTTTGTGGGTGAGGTGTGTGTGACATATGGCCACAATCTGACAGCTACATATTGTATTGTCACCCCTATGTTAATAACCCTGTACCCATGAACTACCACCTAGGCAGCGGTCAACATAATGAACACTTGTGTGTGAGGGATGCAGCTGGGCAGTTGTCTTTCCTGTGACAGCTACATCACCACACCTGTCAGGTAGTCATATGTGGCAACCCTAATAATGATAGGGTGCCAATCATGAATGTAGAGATCATTGTCCAGCCATACACAACACTCAAGTGACCCATATCAGATCACATATTTCCTTTAAGGGGTATTGGCCATGTGCAGATGGCCTACACCAGCCTTCCCATTCCCCATCTCCATTATGTAGCATGATGCATACCCTGAATAAATCCATGTCCAACCCAGTGATGTTGGACATGCTACACGTACTCATCCTGATCTCGAACACATACTTCATGGACATCCACCTTCCACATGCTGGACAGATCCTTGTCCCATACACTTGACATAGTCCTGCCATACTATGCATTCCTGTCCATCAAAGCTGCACATTGCTCCCCTCTCAGACATGGTGTGATGACCGCATGGTAATGCATGGTATATCCATCATTAACCCTGTGGATCAGTAATGTGGCACTGCTCCACCTGGCCCCACAGACCCACCTGTCAGCTACTGCCAGGTAACCTTTCATTCTAGATTCATACATGGCCCATGGCATATAGCCCATTAGTTGACTTTGACTGTACATGCTATAGTTGATATCCATCCCTGCAAATACCATCTGGCTAGCCAGTGTCCCATGTGTATCACATGTGCAACACAGGTGATACATGGCAGGATGTTGAATCTCTGTACAGTGCCGTGTAGATGTATATGGCAGAACACATACATGTAAAACCTTATGTGAGCAAGTCTGCAGGGTCACAGGCTATGTGTTTTAAGGCAGTTTAAGTCCTTATATGTGACATATACACAGCATCAAGGTCAACTGCATTAATGTGGACACATCCAGCCATGTGCTGATAGGTAGGAACACCAGTACAGGCAAACAGACATGCCCACATCAAGACAGCAACCACATGGAGTATGAGCAATGTAATCAGGTGACACACACACATATATGGTGATAATATTCACTCAACATTGAGTGTCACATGTGTGTGACACAAACATGTCAGTGTCATGTAGGTTTGCAAATACAACTATTTAAACATAATTAATGCGATACACATGTATGTTCAGCTGTAGCTCTGTATGTCTCTGAGTTACTGCGACCTGTTTCCATCATTATGTCTTCCAGGTATGCCGTGTGCAAGGCTACCCCCTTTTACCCACTTGGAGGATGAGGCCCTCATCCCATACCTACTCAACAGTCATGATATCCTGTTCAGCCATGTGCCACAGGATGCACAGCAGTGGGATGCCCTGTGGATGGAACTTCGCAGGAGGGTTAATGATGTGGATGGCCACAACTGCACATACCAGCAGGTGCGCAGACACTGTACAGACCTCATTAGATGGGCAAAACAGCATGTGAATGCAATCACCAGGGAACAAGGTGCAACAGGTGGTGGACCACCAACCCAGACCCCACTCAAACATACTGAGGAACTACTGGCCAACCTGGGGACACCTGCAGAACAACATCCACAAGCCTTAGCCAATATTGTGGAGATGGGTGTCTCTCAACCACTGAGCCTGGAGTTGCCTGATAAGTCCGTACTGCACCTATAACAACTATATTCCATATAATTGCATGTGTCACTGTACAATATGTAATGTAACATCATATGCAAGGCATGTATACACACATGCCGCATACTATAGTATGCTACTCTGTGTATGCACACATATGCATACACCATAGTATAGTCTAATGTACTGGTGTATGTGTTATGCACATTGCACCCTGTAGCCATTATGCTGGGGTGGATTATGCGCATACTGCTGTGTTACTCCTATTTAGGTAACTCTGGCATTCCACTGCGACAGCAGCCCATTGCAGATGAGAGTGTTATTATTTATCAGGAACCATAATGCACAAATCTATCTGCCATGTGGCCATTTACAACATGTACACATAATGTATGGTCCTGTCACAATATGCAGGTCGGACCTGCAATGCATCACAATGACTACCCATGTGCAACACTTGCAAACTATGTGAATCATCTCACCGACTTGAATCCTCACAAACTGTCATTGCCAGATGTGTGAACAGCTGTGCATACAATGGTGGAGGTGCTGTTCACTTTAGGGACGCACTACAGATCAGATCTACACATGTGGTGAATACAAACAGTACTACACAGTGGGCTGGAGTATGGCCAGCACACAGGATTCACTGGTGTGGATCATAGCCCTGCTATGAATGTCACACAATGTGATGTGCTATCTTGACATGTCCATGTCATCTAGTGGCCTGGCTGCAACACTGCCTACCTAACCTGAAAACATATCCCACATACCACCCTTTATCTGCATAACCCTGTTGTCAGTGGAGCATATACGTCATATGGGACAACACAGACATGTGAAATAGATGCCCATCACAATAATTTGGACAACACATGTACACACATGGCCATGGAGGATGGCCAGAGAATGGAGCAACACACACAGTAGACGTGTTGTGCTTGTGTGTACACCCTGTCATACAATGGCTACACGTGGTTCAACCATGGCCTTTGTATAATGGTCATATTGTAGATGTGGAACACAAGACATCCTACAGGCCTGTGCACATCTTGTGTAGGCATAATATCACTCCACCACATAAGATGTGTTGAACATCTTGGGGGTGTCGCGACATGACAGCAGTCACCTGTACAGTATCCACATCAGCCCACAGATACAGTAAATTCCCCTTGCTGGTGTTGGACATCAATGTCATACTAGCTCCTTGTGTGTGTGTGTGTGTGTGTGTGTGTGTGTGTGTTTGTGTGGTACACAGATGTCATGTGGGACATGGTGTACTGACGTGTTCACCATGTCTGGCCATAGTTGCCAGGCAGCAGCAATATGGTTGCAGATGTGCAAGGGTGTCATCCGTATACCCATCAGTGACCTGTGTCACAACTTCCACATCATGGTTTACTGTGTATACACCTCAGTGATGTAGGTCACATTCCACAGTATATATGTATTGTATCTGAACACAGTCATGGCTATGAACCCTGTCTGTAACTCACACAGTAATAGCACTAGAGACACCTCATGATTCCCTGCAATGGCCATGCACATCAGCTAAATGTGCAGTATATCTGTAGGGCGGACAGACACACTGCATTGGCACACCATTTTCCCACTGTATATTTGACAGGACACCATTGTGTTAAACATGTATGCATGTAATTGCACACGTCAGCGGAGCACATGTCATACTACATGTGATTATTAAGGTCATATGCCACACATCAGACAGGTGTTCTGTTAACCTGTGCTGGTCCACATGGTGTAACACAGGGATGTATGCTAACTACTACTACTATGATTGTGTAATTTGCATGCCGTCTGCTATGACACATGCATGCTATTGTGTGCAACCCAGGGATGTATGATAAATAAATAAATAAATAAATAAACAAATAAATAAATAAATAAATAAATAGTGGTAGTTATTTGCAGTTGGTTTACCAGGATAGTCCATTGGGCCAAAATGAACCCGTTTTCAATGGAGTCCTGGGGAGAAAAGCTCCAGACAATATAGATTACAGTAGGTATTAGACATACTTAAACATTATTAAATCACAGTAGACAAATACAAATGCAATGCACAACAATTACAATTAATGTAACAGTGTTAAAAACTGATGGCAGATTAGAAGGGATTATACATAAATTCAAAATTCTACTAAAGTTATTTTATAAAGAGAGTTCAACATATGAGAGGTAGAGTGTAGAGTATTCTTACATATTCTATAGTAATAACAGGAAAGTGGGAGTTATGGATAATGAGAGAGAGAAATCAAGGGTGTAAGCAGGAGTAAGGGGATATTCAGTGTAGTTAAGTAGGGTGGGAGCAAGAGCATTCCCACTGGGAAAGTAGATGTGAATGAAGAGATTTTTTGAACATTATTGTCTGCGCTGCATGCCATCTGCCGTATCACATGCATGTTGCATGCCTTCTGTCATATCACATGCATGTGTGTCTGTGTGTGTGTCTATTGCATAGATTGTAATGTACAGTTCTTGTCTGCCCTCACAGGTGATGTAGGTGCATTGCCCTCCTGCGGTACATCTGATGTTAGTGTCTCCACAGACTCTAGCAGTCATAATGAATGTATGATTGAGACCCAGTCAGAGTTGTCAGGGGCTGAAACTGTGCCATTGGTTGCCATTCCATCTATATCCCCTCATCCCGGCACACAGATCCCATACCTGCACATACCCCATCACCAGTGGCCATAGAGGAAGGACAGTTGGCGCATGGTAGCTTGGAACAGGAAAGTGTGGGGGCTATGGAAGGTGTGCCTGCACACCATAGTGTCAGCCAAATGACTGGTGGTGCCCCACACAGGCATGTGGCCAGTGCTGCTCATGGGAGGACCTCTGGCCAACATGCTCCTGCATGACAGTGCGCAGCAGCTGGTGTCACCAGACGCATGTTTCAGGCTGTAATGGAGGCACAGGCATGTACTGAATGGCACAACAGAGAAGATCAGAGGCTACAGAGGGCTGCTGTCTGTTCTTTAAACAACAACATCCAGGCAATGGTAAATGCTCAACAGCAGATTGCTGAAGCTTTGGATAGACGGTTGGGTGACATGGTTGGAGTACTTGATCGTGGCATGACAATCCGCGAGCGTGAGCTGTCTGTGTTGGAACATCTGGTAGGAGTGAGTCATCAGGCATGTGGACGTAGGACTGCTACATCACCTGTGTCAGGTCTACGTGAACGAGCTACCTCACATGCCCACTCACATAGTGGCGGTAGCAGCAGCAGTGCATCTGGTGCTGTGCTGTCCACACCACGACACAGCAGGCCATGTGCACGTGGCCCAGGACGGTCCCAACAGGGACACGGTTCCAGTGGACAAGTGACATCAGACAGTACCCAATCTGCACCTCTGCCTGATAGTGCCCGTGCAACCCCTGGCAAGCACAGGTCACATGTCTGTGGCCGGACACTGTGAACTGTAAAACCTTGCCTGTACAGTCTGCAGCTGTCAATCATACCCCTGTGTAGGCCAGACACATGGGAGAACTGTGTGCATACATACACGCATACACTGGAAACATACGTAAGACACCGCAACACACACACATGCATAACATCCACACACGCCCAATTAGATTAAAGGCCCAAACCCACACACATGATGTCATCCAATGGTCCAGCCTAGGCCCCTGGCAAACATTAACACCCTGTGCATATGATGATGCCTGTGCCGCATCCCTGACATCCACACCATCGGTGCAGGGACATGCTCATATGGTCTGATGCACAGGGTGAACAGACTAGGAAGATACGTGTAGTTTACAATTGTTGAGGACTGTTGACAGGCAGCAGATATACCATGTAGTACAGGTGTACAATACTGTTAACAGTATGTGTCTTGTGTAACAACAGTAACTGCATGTTGGTCATGATGTTCTGCTGTCCTTCTTCAGGTCTAATTGCATGTGCTGGTGGATGTCAGTGTTTGCAGTTAGTGTTCCATATGTCAATGTGGACTACTCACAGATATGTATGAATATACCAGCATGCACCATGTAGCTGCCACATACCAGTGAGAATGTCCCATGTTACAAACACGTATACCATTCCAAGAGCATGATAGCTGTGTATTAAGCTACTGTGGCCACAGACGTGACATCAATAAAGGGTGAAATCACAGGTACAGTTACATGGAGTGGTGAGGTAAGAGAGTGGTCCAGCTGATTACAAGGGTAGAGGCCAGTGGGAAGTGTAATGCCTCATTGGGAATCAGTAATACATGTTCCCATGATGGGATGCCAACACACAACTGCACCCACAACACTCAGGTATTGACACACATGTATTCAGTGGCACAATAACCTACCCACACACTCATGGATTTACTGACACAGTAACACACACTCGCACACAGTTGCTACTGGTGGGATGAGGACCCCTGCCTATGTGCAATTCATCATTACAGTACTGTGCACCTACATGATGCACCACAGAGAATACACATGTACAGGTAGTCAGTACGGCTTAAGATTTGGGACATCAACACAGATAGTAGAATGCATCGCCTGGATGGTGGGAGGGGTCTTATCACTTCAGTATGGTAACATACATCCTCACCCCAGGGACCAGTCAGCCCTACATACACACACTGTGGAATTCAGTAATTAATACACCTATGTCATGCACATACAGATACCTCACATGTGTGAGATACACGCCCCTGACTATGTCCTGCTTTCTACATTGCAGTCTATACAGATGAGTACACTAGTGTACAGGAGAGTGAGTAACAATTGAGATTTATTTCCCACAATACTTGACATATATGGACACACACGCAACCACACATGCCAGTACTGTGAATCTCAGACCTGCCTAGCTCATGTTATGCATGTCAGATGTACAGCAGTATTGCATGCATTACAAACTGTACTGACACTTCCTGTTGCAGCAGTACTGATATATGCACTAGGTAACAGGTGTCAAGTGATTTACCTTCGCTGTCACCCTGACTGCTGTCTAAGTTGTGTGTTATGTCCTTCAATTAACAAAATCATTGCTTACCAGTTACACAGGGTATTGTAGGACCACTTGTGACACACCTGTGAGCTGTCCACTGCAAACATCCATCTGCAAAGATTCCCCACCACTTAGTTATTTCCACACATCTGTCCATACCTGTGGTGCATCTTTCTGTATGTTCAGCATATCACCATATACAGTTGGCAATTTTGAGGCTGCATTGCAACTGCATGATGTACTAGGATACACATCACCTGCATACATCAGCAACAACACACGCATGTTATCTGAATGCACAACACTACGTGTACAGGTGTGTAGGTCCTACAACCCTGACATTTGGTCATGTTTGTAGTCATTGCAATTGGTGGATATATGTAATGACATACATGACACATGGACTGTTGTATGATATGATAGGTGACCAGTACAGAGGGGATGTTACCTCTGTCAACATTGATATTACACCTTATGTACTGTTAGCATTCAGCAGCCATGGACCTACATTCCATGTGCATGTGTGTAATGGCTGTACCCCCCTTTTTACACAAAGGACAACAACAGCTATGCTATTTACAGGTATGTTGTGTGTGTGGCATGTACATACCAAGGGCAGGTACATGTATGTCATATCCATACATGAGGGTGTGTACGTGGTGTACAGCAACAGTCATCTGCTAATGGTGGAAAGTACCGAGGGCCCCTGTTATGTGTACAGCTGATCTGGTCACAGACAGTGATATCATTGCATTGCATAACACATGATGCAACTGTGTCAGTACATGTGTACTCTCTACAGTTGATGTAGAGCTTAGTACAGTACACAGGTCAAGGGTCACATGGTGGTGTACTCTTCTATGTCATACAACATGTATGGTTGTGTGTTGGTGGTCCGAGGGCATGGTGGTGTCTGAGGTTTACATCCTAGAATGCAGCATGTGACACTGTGTCCTGCACATGGCTCATCTGTGATGCCTTTCATGGGGGGACCAGTCAGTACATGTTAGTGGCCTTTATGTATGTGGGTACACCACCTGGAGTGGTCCGTACCTGTGTTATGGCCCACATGTCAGGTTCTGAGGTATATGGTGGTAGTGCTATTGTGCACTACATAGCCATCAACCAGGTGTTCCTCACTGCACAGATGTCAGTACTCCCCATTGTTGGATCTACAGTGACCAGCTATGAATATGGACGCTACACATCTAGCACTGGTTAGCATAAAAAAACAATGCAGTTGTCCTGTAGGTGTATGGGAGTTAACCTGTGTTTAGGACATTGCCTTGGAATGGCACTGTGTGGGCGGATGTGACTTGGGTAATATCCACACTCCCTTGAATCATGGATGCATGTGATATGTGACAAAGGCCTGCCTACTGTCAGCCATGTCATCCCAGAATGACAGCTGATGTTGTGTAAAAGACCGGTGTCAAATATATGTAGAGCAGCGTTCCTGCTAACAATGACAACTACTAACACCAGAGCCCATTACAATGTGTTCTTTATGTCTACCTGTAATAGCATGGCCACTGTGGCCTTCTGTGTTTAGCATCAGAGTGCATCCCAGTCATCCCTGTGCTACTAGGAGTATGAGCATGCTCAGTATATCCTTGTGTAGATAGACACATAGTAGTGCATTCCGACCAGCCCTGTGCTACTATGTGTGTGAGCATGGCCCCTGTGCTACTAAGTGTATGAGCATGCCCAGTATATCCTTGTGTAGATGGACACATAGTGCATTCCAAACAGCCCTGTGCTACTAAGTGTGTGAGCATGATCAGTGACACCTTGTGTCGGTTATGTGCCTCTGTGTATGAGCATGGTCACTGTAACCCTGTATAGTGGTAGTAGTCGTCCATTCCACAGATGGGCATACTCCAGGTCAGGATGGATTCCTACTTTAAACACACAGGTTCACAGGTATGTACATCTTAACTGCCAGCATCCCTGTTGATGTCCGCATTCCAAGATGGTCATAATGACAGCCTAGACATGTGTAGTCTGTGTGGCACAATTCGTAAGTATGTAGTATTGTAATAGTAATCTATAAATAGGCAAGTGTTCCGTACCCACCACTGGCGTGTGTGTGTGTGTGTGTGTGTGTGTGTGTGTGTGTGTGTGTGTGTGTGTGTGTCTGTCCCCATTTGCCAGTGGACTCTAAATTGCTTTTAGACTGCCCACACTCCATACATTTCTTATACCCACCATTAACAAGGCTGATGATGTCACCCATCTACAAATACACCTCTGGGAGTGCTGTTTCCCAGTAATCTTGGTAGTGCGTTCTGTAACTGCGTAATGCTGTAGTGTAATAAAGTAGTTAGGTTGGTGTTCTAGTCCCACACTTGCTGTGTGTGTGTGTGTGTGTGTGTGTGTGTGTGTGTGTGTGTGTGTGTGTGTGTGTGTGTGTGTGTCCCTGTTTGCCTGAGGACAGAGTAATACCTTCATACTGCTCATACTCTATACATTTCTTATACCTACCGTTAGCAAGGCCGGTGATGTCACCCATCCTCAAATACACCTCTGGGAGTGCTGTGTCCCAGTAATCTCGGTAGCGCGTTCTGTAACTGCATAATGCTGTAGTGTAATAAAGTAGTTAGGTTGGTGTTCTAGTCCCACACTTGCCATGTGTGTGTGTCTCCATTTGCCTGTTGACTGAGTAATGCTTTTATACTGATCATACTCCATACATTTCTTATACCCACCGTTGATGATGTCAACAATTTACAAATACACCTCTGGGAGTGCTGTGTCCCAGTAATCTCGGTAGCGTGTTCTGTAACTGTGTAATGCTGTAGTGTAGTAAAGTAGTTAGGTTGGTGTTCTAATCCCAGACATGCCGTGGGTGTGTGTGTGTGCGTGTGTCTCTGCCTGCGTTAGACAAGTACAGTGCTTTGTAGTATTCACCGTAGCACATGCCCTAAACGCGTGTTGCTGCAGTGTGATATGGTAGGGGTTTGTATACAGGACATGGCAAGTGTGTGTTTGTCTGTCAGAGCCTGTGCAGAGGTGGCCGTGATTGTCTTACCATTGGACATGTTTGGGAGTGGGTTTTGTAGTTTTCCTATATAGTATTCGTCTTATGACACATTGGCCACTTCACGAGGAGTGCAGCTGTCAGTCAGCCATGGCACTGTGTTGGCAAGCCATAACCATACATCCGGCAAAAGGGCTGGTGAACTAAGTATGCAGCCCTACTAGTACCCGGTATATGTCCCGCACCCATGTGCCATGCACATACAACCTTGCCTAGGATATCCCACTATGTTGCTAGTAACATGCACATTGAGGACAGATAGTAGGCATGGTGTGACTGCAGTGGCCTGCAGAGGACATGGCATCCTGTACAGTGGTACAATAGGCACATATATGCGGACATTGTGCCTTCACTATGTTCCACACTGAATGGCTGCAACATATGTGGCACCATCAAATGTGATCCACTAAGGCCAGACAATGCTGTACACATGTGCCCTGTATGGACCCATGCCACTGTCACCATGGAATACCTGTATCATACTATCCATGCAGGTGCAGGGCCAACCTGCTCACTATAAGCAGGTTTTGCCACACCAGGCCAGTATTGGCATATCGGGGTATAACAGGCTGTGTACACTACATGTGTCTGCCAAACCAGGTACACCTGTACATGTCACTGTAAAGTATTATGGGACATCCACATCCCAGGCAATGTTCATGTGAAGGACTATCAAACACAGACATGGCATGCATTGCAAAGCTATGGCCCTACACATTGGTAACCAGGATGTCAGGCCAGATAATGCAGTACCCATCTGTGTGGGACACTGCAGACACTACACCCCTGCACTGCACACCATTGTCGGGTGGCATGACGGCAAGGATTACCCCTCCCCCGGCCTTGTACAGCAATCTTGCACAGACAAACACTACACACCCATGGAGCAATGCATACCTGCATGCCAGTACTGGCACCCTGTGTCTGCATGTGGGTTGGGATGCTCCCAACCATAGTCACTCCCAGTATAAACCTCATTGGCATACCAACAGTTGTCAAGCACTTTCAAATGCCCTAGCCCATAGAACCTCCAGATATCCCCTGTGCTGCATGTGGTCATGTGCATTACTTCGGTGTGGCAAACTAAGTAGTTACATTGTGTATTTGTCGCCCTGGCAAAGGTGTCAATGTGTGTCCATTAGAGTGTGGTTGTGGTGACAATGACATCTGTTCATGTGGACTGACGTGTGCCACACTTAATGTATGTCTACTATATCTGTTGCAGATGGCACTCACTCACCTACACACATGTTCTTACAGCACAGCAACATGTCGCCTTTGTGGCACATGTAGTAACGTCATGCACATGTAATAGTAATGAGTAGTCAGGGGTTTGCCCCTGTACTATTCAGCATGTGGCAGATGATGCTTACGGTTAAGTCTCCAAGTCCTTCCATGGTGTACATTGCCTGTCCTGCACACACACTCTCTGGTGGATGTGAAGGTGTACACCTGCACAGCAGCAGCAGCATGTGTATTGTAAGAGATGGAAATGGTCAGGTGATGGCCACTGTACCTATTGCAGTCCTCCTCTAGCTGATTGCATGTGGTGCAGCTGTGATGGTGTTCCCATAGCCATCTGCATGATAAACACAGTACACTATCTAGGGAAACATTATTATCTGGCCATGACAGTCACTGTGAGTGGTACCTGGATGTGGTGTTCTGACACAGCATCGCAGATGATATCTGGATGTACCGCAATCATTTTCCACAGTGGGAAATAGCCTAAAGACAGGAGGGTGATGTGCCACACAACTACAGCATGTAAGTGTAGCTATGCTGCATTGAGAAAACTGCCTGTTTAACTTGTGTGTGGTAATGGCTATTCTGCATGTTATAATACAGACATGACAGTACTCTGTTCATGAGGGACCCCCATCTGTAGGGCCATCTGTGAACTGGTCAGTGTGTGCAACCATTTGTTTCCTGTGTTACACACTGAACACACTTCTGTGCACAGCAGAAGCATGGTGTGAGGATTGCAGACAGTACATGATGATAGGGATGTGTTACTGCCATCGCATCCCTGACTGGACATGTGCCACATGAGACAGTGGTATGACAGACACTGTGGGATTCCCAGTGACAAGCCAATGATGGGCAACTGTTCATAGCTGCGGTCACACATCTACTACACATTATACAGATGGCATGCGGTATATATGCATGTGTTGTGCTCCCTCTGCAAATGTATGCCATCTGTTGTGTTGGGTTGCTGGTGATATCTATGCATACTGTCATAGGTAATCCTGTATGCTGTTGTCTATCACTAAGCCATAAGTGGGTTTAAACGCAACACCATAGGCTGAATGGGTTGGTAGGTCCCAGCAGATCCTCGTGTCCCACTTCAGCTGACCATGGCACCAGGCACTTGCACATCTGGGGCCCAGCCATTAACATCAACCTCTGTTGGCTCTGCACCACCTTCTAGTGGTACCACCACTTAGGATGGAGCATGTTCCCCTTGGGACCGGGACCAAACAGGTACATATCTGCTGTCATGCATCCCAGACATCTTGCGTTGGTGGCTCCCTAAGGGGTTATGAAGCCAGATATGCCAGTTCAATGGCAGAGTGTCACATTTACAGGGTGATGCTGCCCCTCCTGGACAGCCCCCAGCACTGCCTCCTTTGCAGCTGTGTAGGTGAAGTGGCAGTTGCCCATGGCTGTGGACCTCTGTCTCACTGTTCCCATGGGCTTTTGAATACCGAAGACCCATCCCCATCCAGGGTGTATCCCCCCTATATGTGTCATATACCAACCCTGTATGCTGTCATTTATGTGCTCCTACCTATCCTCCATGGCCATACCTACACTCCTTCCCCAACATCTGACCCTCACCTACAGACACATATGACCATTCAGCTCATAGGATACCATCTGCCCTATACATAGCTGTCCATTACACACATGTGCCCACTGGACACATGAAACCCTTGTAATATGCATCATAATATACTACTGTTATCCTCATCCCTGTCCCTCAGGCGCATTATCCTGGTATGCACATCACTCCTACATGGTCCAGGTACATGTGAGGAGGATGACCCCATTCTATACAAATCACTACCGGTCCCTCTATAATTACCCCATTTACCTTTACCATGATGTTGCACACAGCACATTGCAGGAGTACTGTTCACACATAATGATTGGACAGGTACTGTTGTGTTAATGTACATTACATGCATAGAGTGATGTATAGGGCCAATGTACAACTATTTGCGTGTATGACTGACACATGTCTGTCTGAGAGAGTCTTGTGATCACATAGAGCAACACCACTACATAATACAGGGGTCGCTGGTGCTTCCCGTTTCATTCGTTTGTAATGCTTTGTTGCCACATGGTATGTTCCTGATACATCTCTATATATGTATGTACCTATATGCTGGACATAAACTCTCACATGTACATCTACATGATGGGATACATTCCTATACTGTTGAATGACTGTGCTGTATGATATCATCTGGTTACAGCCTCTTACACTCAATTAGCTCCTACATTGCTTAACCAGTGCAATACTCGCATACTGGTAGCCAAACACGCTTACACCCGCTCAATCCCGCACTTGCTAATGCACCAACATTGGTGCTTGCATCTGTACTCACAACCTGGGTGTGAGCAAGGACCACAATATTACCTTGTGATGCCCATTTCATCTGATTACATGACTATAGTATCAGGATTGGCCGCCCATTAGGCGACGGCATCGTGTCTGACTGTACGGAATCAGCGGCCTGTCCAGTGACACAATCATATTTGTGTGTACCTCATACAATGTGCTCCCACCTTGTGATACCTATTACATCAGAATACATGAATAGAGTATTGGGAATGGCTGTCTATTAGGCGACAGCATGGCGTTCTACTGTCCAGAATCAGTGGCCTGTCCAGTGAATCATTCATATTTGTGTGTTCCTCTTACAATCTGCTCACCTTGTGATTCCTATCACATCGGACTACATGACTACAGTCATAGCCGGCCTTAGGCATAGGCCAACTAAGCAGCTGCCTAAGGCACCACTTTAGTGGGGGCACTTTACCAGTATTTATTTGGTGTAGGTAGACCAGGATGGGGGCACTGGGTGGTGTGGTGGGGGGGTGCTGTTGTTCCCTCTGCCTAGGGCACCAGTTGACCTAAGGCCACTCCTGACTACAGTATCAGGAATGGCTGCCCATTAGGCGATGGCATGGCGTTCGACTGTACGGAATCAGCGGCCTGTCCGGTGAATCATTCATATTTATGTGATCCTCTTACAGTCTGCTCCCACCTTGTGATGCCTATCACATCGGACTACATGACTACAGTATCAGAAATGGCTGCCCATTAGGTGACGTCATGGCATTTGACTGTACGGAATCAGCGGCCTGTCCAGTGAATTAATCATATTTGTGTGTTCTGCATACACTCTGCTCCCATCTGGCTGATACATGGGAACCGAGACCCTGCATTACAAACAAGTAGTTGGGTTGTGGTAGCCACATCCTTCGGACGGGTCATGCTACAGCATACCTAGTATAGGTTTGCCACCTTTTCAATTGGCCAAGGTAGGACTTTAGGGTTATTACCTGTCCCACTTTGTGAAAATAATCAAGACATAGCACATGTCCAGATTACAGGACATTATTATATTCAACGTTTCATTAATAAATGCAAACAGCAGTTATTTTATATATGACACCTCTATATGTTATGTGAAGTAGCATAAGCAATTCAAATGCAACTAGATTAAGCTTTTATTTGTGCAAATAAGTGTAATCCTGTACTATGCATGGCTGTAGGTATGTTTATTCCTGGAATGTCTGACATTTCTACAGAACATGTCCCACTCTGGCCATTTGGAAAGGTGGCAACCCTATAGGACCTGTATGTAGAGACATCAGACTTTGCAGGGCAACACACCCACAGCCAATAGAAAGGAGAGTACTTCACTGTTTTGCCTAAATAAAAGGTTACTCTTGTAGCATTATAGTTGCTTATACTGTTACCTATAACATTTAGGTGTTTCAGAGGAACATAATTGTTTTATGCAACTACTACAGATAATATAAGTAATCGTTGCCCTAAATCACAGGACATTTGCCTTAATTACAGTTATTATGCAGGACACAACTGCCCAAAGGCGAGTGTCCCTCGCATAGGCGGACAGGTGGTAACCCCAACCCTATTATTCTATCAACTTTCTAAGGTAGTCAGCAGAACTTGCGCTTTCTCTCACTATCAGACTTCTCATACGAATGGGGAAGAATGAACACTGAATCAGGGACACTGCATAATGACCTCAGAGGCACATTTAAAAGGTTGGTGCTATTAACCTGACACATTGATGGACACAGAGCACATACGTATTCATACACATTGTCTGAGGTATATGCTGTTTATGACTCTTACACGTTGTCATTATTCATTATGTGTATTCCGCCACCTTTCCTCCTAATATCACTAGTTCTAGGAGGGTTTAGTTGGGACTGTGTTAGATTCTGATTCGTAATCACGGATGTCCCTGGTAATCGGGGACAGTTCAATGATATGGTTCCTATGTGTTCCCCCAATGGTTTACGGACTGTCCAGTAGATGTGCTCTTAAGGTTTGGGAGGTATGGGTGTCTGCTATACCCACATTGGAATATTACTTGCACCCACGGGGTGGTCCTAATACTTGTCTGCCAGCCAACACCTGCACGCCTATCCCCATAATCGCATACCCATAGTTCCCCCACCTGCCACTACTCTACAGCACTCATCCTTACTGTGGGTGCAGGTGGACGCAGGTGGGATATGAACACACCCCTACACACTGCCCACTCACTCCGTGTCGGGACACATGTCATATGTTGTGTCAACCCATGTGTTATCAGGCTTGCACAACCTACTGTTCTGTGTACAGCTACATCCTGGTCATAATAGTGTTACCCCATTGGTTGTATGTACCAAATTTTTGTTGTCCTGCAAGGGACGTGGCTGTCCATGTTTAAAGTGTAGACCTTGTAGATCTCTCCCACTTGTAGTTTCCTTCCAGTGGTCTAGGAGGCAGTGTTGTATTTACCTTTATTGTGTGTCTGTATGTCTCACCGGCCTAGCAGGAGGGGGTGGGAGGTAGACGTTTGTTGAGTGGACCTCCCACCAACATATGCCCAGTCTAAACATGTTACCCGTAACTGCTGTAACATAACCTAGGTATATACATGTGTATATTTATTGTAACATATATATATCTGTTTACATTAATATATACAGATATATCTGCATATGTATTCATACATGTATATTCATATCTTGCTGTTATATATATATATATATATATATATATATATATATATATATATATTTGTGTGTGTGTGTGTATAACAGCACTAAGTATTACGGGGATTTCCTATATTGTGACCATGTTCATTCTTCATATCTATATATATACATAGATATATATATATATATATATATATATATATATATATATATATATATATGTGTGTGTGTGTGTGTGTGTGTGTGTGTGTGTGTGTGTGTGTGTATCGGTCTGTACATACACATGCAAATACATCTACATGCTCAATTACATTTCTCATACCGTTGAATCACCACCACTTACTGTAGTGCATACATGCTTGCATACCCGCGTACGTCTAGGGTTGCCACCTTTTTATATGGCCAAAGCAGGGCATTTTCGGGGCATACATCAGATTATACATGCCAACACATACCCATGGTCAGTACAAAGTTTAGAACTTTACTTATTTGCCTAAATGAAAGCTTATTCTTGCAGCAGTTTAGTTGCTTAATTTGTTTCTTGTAATTTTAAGTATTTTACATACAGAAATAACTGTTTTATGCAACTGTTACATGGAATATGGGACATATTTCCTACAATCACAGGACATTTGCCACTGTATTATATTTGGTCTGGACACAACTGTCCAAAAATGGACTGTCCCTCGCAAGGTGGGGCAGGAGGTAACCCTACTTACGTCTGCTTTAAAGCACCTTAAGCACCTTATATCCGACTGCCACTATACGAATGTGTAAGGTATATATTCCCGATAATGCACATGAGGAGACATGCATCACAGTCAGGTGTTTAATCCCAGGTCGTAGGTTCTGCAGGACCAGCTGGAGGCTGAGCAGTCTTGTGAACAACTACTGCTCATACAACTTGTGTCCAGATGTATACAGGACTGGACATCGTGTCATGACACCAAGTCTAATGTTTAGAACAGATACATATCCCATGAGGGATATCCAAAAATTGTGGGGACCAATGACCTTCTTTGCTTTATGGCTGTAAGGTAGGGTTACACATGCAAGGGATACATAGAGTGCAATCCTGAGACTGCCTAGAGTGAGACTGTCTACTAGATATGGGTAGGGGTCACTATGTGCAGATATGGCCGCACCTATCTAGCAGCCCAAGTATGGCTGTTTTTGGTGGACATTCAGGAAGGGGGGTGGTGTGCTGTTTAGGGGATGATGGGTATTCAATTATGTATCCAAGTGTGTTGGGGTTGGATGGCTCAGTTCAGGCCAGACCATTATGTGGGTATGTGCCGGTAATGTTTCTGTACATGTGTATTGCACATTTTAATGTTCACATGTTTGTGGGATTGTAATGTGGATGTGTATATTTGTTCTTCGGTTATCTTCCTGATTCACCCACTGCTCTCTTGTAGACCTCCGGTTCACCTATTGTGCATCCAACCCAGTCTCCACTTGGTGAATTATTACATCATTACCCGTCACCCTCCACCCCCATATTCCACAGACACTATTCATCCCTTCTCTAGTTGATGGCCCATGGCACAGTCAACAGAACACATTGCGTACACTACATATCTCTGGGACCAATATGGTTGTGAGGCCTACACTAGCATTTCTGATCATCTACATGCTGTACTTCACACATAGGTACACGCAAATACTTATCTTTCATGACATGGTAGGTAGACCTGGATAATACCCGTTCATCTATGGGCCGTCCTGACAAGGATGACTTGGACAGCGAATGGGCAGATATTGGGTGAATGCTCTGACAATTGTTAGGGTTGCCACCTTTTCATATGACCTGGATGGGACATTTTCGGGACACACATCTGAGTTTACAGGCCAACACATACCCACGGTCATTACAAAGGATAGTACTTTAGTTTTATGCCTACATTTAAGCTTTTATTGTTGTAGCAGTGTAGTTGCTTATTCTATTTTGTTTACTTGCTTATTCTGTTTCTTGTAACATATAGGTATTTTATATATGGACGTACGTACTGTATGGGACTATTACATAAAATATGGGACATAATTATGTCCTACTATCGCAGGACCTTTCACATTTATAATGGTTTTGGTATGGACACACCTGCCTAGAGGGGGACTGTCCCTCACAATGTAGGACAGGTGGTAACCCAAACCATTGGACTAGGCTTAGCAATTGGCAGCGTGCTAACGTTTCGCTTCCACTTGGTATAATTAGTGACACTAGAATGGAATATGGGCACGGGGTTTTAAATATCATTTGTTCGAGGGATGGGGACTCAATATTCTGCTATGTGCCTTTGTGTTTACTTCTTATTGTGGTATTCGCAATGATGTCTTGTATGCTTTGCATACATTTCACTATCCACGGACACTGACAGGAGTGATTACTGTTAGAGGCAGGCTATACTAGTCAGCATTTTAGGTTGCGCGTATGCAGCCGACATGTTCACGCCTCCAAGCAGCGCTTGGACATGCCCCCTGCACTCGAACACGTTTCCTATGCACGTGGCCATTACGGCAGTGTGCCTTCATTAATATGCATGTGGTGCTGCTGTGCCATCTCTACGCCTCACGGTCGGTGCAAGGCTAACGCTGTCTTTGCGCCGAGCTTCATGAATCCCGGGGTATGTCTTTATATATGTGTATCTTTCTGAATATTACTCTGAGATGTCACAAATAAAGGAGAAACATGCATATGATACTGAAAATATGGTTGGGAAAGCTAGCATTCAGATGTCTTATTGATTTCATGCGCTAAGTGTGGTCTGTCAATAGCTCAAGTTATTTTCCAACCTTCACTTATGAAAGAAGGGGAGAAAAAAAGCAATGCTCTTAAACAAATAAGTAAAAAAAAAATCATGAGATACGACTGTCTTTCCTTGAGAAAAAAATGTATCTGTTTGCTACAGAATTATATGTGCCAGGAAGCTATGAAAGGATGTGTTTTGCAGCTGTGTCCTTGGTGTTTGTTGTTTGATAATGGAAAATGTAATTACCCTAGAGAAAATGTTTATGTCTAAATATTCACTGTGCACTAAAAGAGGGTGCACAACAGGAGATGCTCAGGCATTCTGGTTGGTTAGCAAAGGAGTGTGCATGTTCACCTTGATTTATGTGAAATATCCATTATCCTTCTCAGTTAGTCACATCATTTTCTGTGTATATGTTACTACAGAAGTAACATTTTTTTGCAGGATTTTTTTTTAATAAATATGCAAAAATGTGAATTAAAGCTGGTACTATAAAATATTATTTTCAAACACTGAGTTGCACAGAAAGGAAGGATAGTCAGTGATGCATCCAGCAATGTATGTGTTGTCTGTGTGTGTACCACAATATATTTAATAGTATACAGTATTATCAATAATTGCAGTGCTGTCAAGTTGCATCTGACTCCTGTGGTGTCTCAGTGAACACCTGCTGCACAGTGCACATGATAGTAGACAATACTAGTGATCCATCTAGTGCTGTCAAGTTACATCTGACTCCTATAGTGTTCCTGTGAATAGCCACCATCATCCATACAGTTTATTAGGCAAGTGGATTGCTAGTTCTTTCTTCCATATCTCATTCAAATAGGCAGTTCAGAAACTATTGGACTTCTTTTGGATATGACAGGAAAGGAAACAGGCACACGTAAAGACTGGGATGGCATCCCATTAAAAAAACAAACAAACTAGAGAATCTCTTGCTGTGAGGTCATAATCTTACTTTCTAAGAGATATTACTTCCACAGAAATGCAAGTGTGCTTGGTAAAGCTAAAAAAAAAAAAAAAACACCACCGCCATGCAAAATTAGTCCCAAATTATTTATTAAGGCAAATTTGGAGACAAGGATGCCACAAAGAAGCCAGAGGAGGCCAAACACTGCAAAAATACCAGTTTTAATAGGTATCCCCCACCTTCTTCAGTTAACCTAATCAAGCACATGTTTTACTTACTCTCCGTCTAAATTTCATAAAAAAAAATACTGCCTTAGGTATTTGGGTAACACTGCAGTGCCTAATAGTACAGCAGTGATATAATGTGATTCAGATGGATGATACAGCCTCATGGAGTATCTCATTATCATGTCTCTGAACTGAGCACTGCACAGTTACAAGTAACTGCACTAGTCTTATACCTACCAACCCCTGTAGCATAGCTACACTGGTACTTACAAAGACATGCATATGTGTATGCACACACACAGCTTCAATCATTTCCCTACTTATGGGCGTGTGTGCACACCCACCACACACACACACACACACACACACACACACACACACACACACACACACACACACACACACACACACACACACACACAGCTTTGCAGTACTTCCTTAATGAGATGATAGCAGCTCCATTTCTGCAGTAGGAGGGAAATGATGTGTGCTGTCAAAAAATGGTGTACGCTTTTTTCCTTCATTCCCCAACAGCATAGCAGAGCTTTTCTTTGAATCACTCTACATCACCATTTTCATCCCAGCAAAATGTTCTGAGGAAGTAAAAATGTCTATTTAGCATTAGCAATTTCCCCGGACTGCTGCATTTGGAGTTAGTCTTTAGCAGTGAGACTTGTATAGTACTACAGTTCCAGAACCTTCTTTTCAATGTAGAGTTATAGTGGTGTCTGAATCACTCAAATATGATGCACTGAAAAATACTGATATAGATAGAATTGCACCCTAAAATATGCGTTTCTGAATCCTGACTGGATAAGAAAAATGTTTATATCATTTTTATGTAAATACTGTTGCAGTAATAAACTGCGTTTTGACTTTAGTGATAGTGAAGCTTACTCTTGTGAGTCTCCCAGTGAAATACATAGCAATAAATAAGTGTATTTGTTTGTCAACCAGGTGAGAAGACTGACACTGAAGCTTGTTTTCAATCACAATCCAAAGTCAAATGAGTCGGGATTTGTGCAATACAAAAAGTAACCCCAGCAAGTTGCAGGTTATGAAGTCAAGCTAACTAACAGTAAATGCAGATTCTAAGAAATATCACAACATTCAGGGAAAAAATACTGAGTAAAAGGAAGTGAAAATTAAAGCATTTTGCAGTAATGCCTAATTGGAATATCTTACTAGCAGATAAAAGCTCACCAATGAACATCATTTATTTATTTTTATAGGAAACCATGGGAACTACAGATGCTTATTTGACTGACGGAAACAGTTCAACCAAAGACTGTGAATTTGATGAGTTACATAGATTCATGTATATTCCAAGGCCACTGAGTCTTATGACGATCCTAGTTTTGCCAGTACCTTCTCTCATGCTGCACCTCCTTTCTCCAGGAGGGCCTTACTAGTTAATCTTGGAGTAAATTTGTGAATTCCCATCCAGTCAATTAGATTACATTTAAAGGAAGATAGTGAGGTGCACTGCCTAACATGCAAAGTAAGTTTGTTACATAGATGTACGAGGTTCTAGGTTATAAGCCTGTTCTTCCATGTTTTATTTATCAGTTGAAGATTAAGGTCTCTGCTTCTTGTATTGGTGGAAATAGTACAATTGCTAAGAATTCAGGAGGTCCAGAGCAATTGAATCTTTAATGGTGGCTTACATGAGACAGAGATCTACCCTGAAATGTCTATAAGACACTGAATAAATGGATAGAGCTTTCAGCCTCTCTTGGTAGCTCAAAGATTTTAGGCCTGTGATCTTTTTTGTTAGCAACTTTTGGGGTCTTTCTAATAGTTTGATATGTTTAGTGAGGGGTCTATATTAGAACATCGAAGTTTCACAACTTTGAATGTTCTAATATCGACCACTATTCAGTGAACGCTGAAAATAGCGAAGCTACAAAAAACCAAATTTTTTCCTAGGGAAAGAATTTGGTTGTCCGTTTCTGTCACTTCACTATTTTAAGAGCTGTGGTGGAAAGTTACAGGTCAGGTTCAGGTAAGTGTGCGATTGGGCATGGGTTAGGTGAGTTAGGGTTAGGGCATGGATCAGGTACGTGTGCAATTGTGTGGACGTGAGGGTTAGGGCAGGTTAGGTGAGTTAGGGTTAGGGCATGGGTCAGGTAAGAGTGCGATTGTGTGGACGTGAGGGTTAGGGCAGGGTAGGTGAGTTAGAGTTAGGAAGCGGGTGAGGTGAGTGTGCGATAGTGACGGACGTTAGGGTTAGGGTTTGGGTTAAGGTAAGTGGATAGTTAGTGGTGTATGTACAGTTTAGTGTAGGGTTAGATGTAAGATTTTAGGTGTATGTGTGTGGATTGCTGTTTGTTTGGTGTATTTGTGTTGTGTGTATGTGTTTTGGAACAGCAAATTTTTTCCCTAGGAAAAATTTGCTGTTCTGCATGTTCGATGTTGTCAGTGTTCGCTGAATAGGGGTTGATATTAGAACATTCGAAGTTTTGAAACTTTGATGTTCTAATATAGACCCTTTAGTGAGATATATCCCAAAGGGACATTGCAATCAATAATTGTCTATCAGCAATGAGTAAAGGAGAGTAATTACCTCTTTGACCTTAATTTTTTTTTTAATTTTATTTATTTATTGGGAAAGTCTGACTTGGAATGAAGTCAATTTTCAGTGGAGGCCCGGGGAGAAGCACTACAGACACATGTCTTTGTAATGTGAGGAACCCGGAATACCCAGAGAAAACCCACACGAATGCAGGGAGGACATGCAGACTTTGTACAGAAGGCACTCCAGATGCAAATCGAACCAGAGAACCTCTTGCTGTGAGGTGACAATACACCACCATTGCACCACTGCATCACTACACTTTTTATCATTTAGTTTGTGCCCATGTTTTGTACACAAAGAGTTTACTAAGGAGAGTACCTTCTGAAAGGCTTGGATGTCATAGGGCGATTTAACAATATATCTTTATCCTGGAATAGCCACATCCCACTCTTGCTTATGTGTATACCATGTTTCTGACCTTGCCATAACAGCAGTCATCAATTTTCATCAAACTCGCTAGGCATTATTATTTATTAGCTCATATTTTCCTTCTGTCTCGATTCCTTTTGTTACAGTCACATGTATATTATTTTTTCCATTAAACAATCATTATTCGTCCGACAGTGTATTCTCTACTGAAAGTCACATATTTAGCTGTTCTGATGGAGAGGAATTGAATGGATTATCCTTGATGCTTTTGTGCATCTCAGATCGTTTGGTGGATTCACTCAGATCTATTATTTAAGATCCTTTTTCCCTCCTAGATACATGCAGGCATCCACATCACTGTAGATGTGTATTCATGCAAGTAATTCCACAACGACAAGTAAAATCAGAACCCTGAGTTTGCATTAATTACTCAGGTATTTGCTAAATCCCCCATCCCATCCCAATCCATACAATGTCCATGTGGTACATTTGGGAACATTACTACATGTAGTCCTTGTCAAGTTTGTCAAACTCTGCATGCACTACTATGACCACTTTCCCAGTCAAGATAGATGTCATTAAATGCAAAACAGCATCTGGTTTCCTTCTTTGTTGCCACTGACACCATGATGCCAAAAGTCCACTCCCAGCAAAGACACCAACCATGCATCTTACTTTCATGTCTCCTTCCTTTTTTTGAGAATGGTAACATCATCTAAAGGTGTTCTTTCTCAATGTAGTGTTACGGTCACTCTCCTCTAGGCATCTAATCTTGACGATTCTAACTTCTTTCCTTCTTGGTCCCAGTTTGAGTATTTCCATCGCCTATGTCAGAATAGCATAGAAACTGAAGAGAGATTCTGTTGGAGGAGTGTAGCTTTATTCCATTACACTCACTCCTAGTGAGCCTGCCTTTGTCCAAATGTTCTTTTTCTGCAGCTTCTAAGACCACAGTGAGGTGTTTCTTCTTTTCTTTCTGCAGCAAAACCATTCCTTTGAATATTGGCAAGATCTGTCCAGAAGTGAGTAATCTATCATTTCAACCTTGAGATGTTCCAACAGATGGGGAGGGGGGGGCACTTTTTTCCTGAAGATTTCCAAGTTAACTGCTGTACCACCATAGATGTGCTGTATCACTGTCATAATCTCTCTGGGAAAGTGGCCATGGCACTGCAAAAAGGATTGAAGAACTTGTGAAGGACAGCAGAGAAGTAATAAGTGTAATATTCTCAAACTGATTTTAATAAATTTCTTTTAGCTCGTCATTTACATTTTGGTGTTTTAAACCAAGCTTTTTAGGGACTGTTACCTTATAATTCCTTATCAGACCTAGGGAATGAAGTGTCACTAACTCCAGATAGTTTGCTCATATTTTTGTTGGTAGTTAGGCTACTAATAAATAGCAAGACTGAATATTTATTCATTTATTTATGTGATATCGTGGTCTTGATACTGAATAGGAAATTTCTATGGGTCTTCCACTCCTGTGAATATATATACATACATATATATATATATATATATATATATAAAAAAAAACAAGTTGGGGGAGGGGTGGTCACCACATATATGTCAATTCAGGAGAAATAAGATGCAGTCCGACAGTAGCCAACACCTGAAGAAAACAAATCAAGGACCTCAAGCTTTCTTCTCTACAAAACATGGTAATCACTAAACTGCAATTTACCTAGACTCCACTCTCAGTTTACAGCTAGTTAATGCTGAGTGCTACAAGTTCACATAATTCTTGCACACTACTGTGTCAATGATTGAAATAAGACTTGGCATTTGCCTAATTATTATTTATTTAAAACCCAAGTACACCAAGAGTAAAACCAAATTAAAATGCAGGCCTTATAACACTTTCACTTAAGCAGCTTCTAATAATTCAGTAAATATGATACTATCTAACAGAAGGTAACAAGGATATTGTAAAATAAAGTATAACTCCTTAGTCACGGCCACTCCTGTGCTGACACCCCTATCTTACAATTTGACCTATATATAAATGTTAAAATGAACAATATAGGTCCCTGTATTTTCTTGTGTAGGTGGATTGTATTTTCTATTGATAAGCTATGTTTTCTATTGATAAGCTATAAATATAAAATGGTTTAACAGACACGTCTCTGGAAGTATTCACAACAGTTTAAGCTTATCTACTACCTTATAATTTCTCCTTCTGTAAAAATCTGCCATAGATTCATTGACATGACATTTCTAACTAACATAAATTGTTAATATGACTACTTCTGAGGCTGAACACTTCTTGATTAAAAAAAACAAGCTTACCATGAACATAGATACAGTATGCAAACATACTGTAAGATCTATATTACGTATGAAGGCATTAATTCAGAATCTGTTTCTTTACATTTCTCAGTTTACATACAATACACAGCCCATGGAAAATTCCATTGTCTCATTTATTTCAGCTTGATAAACAGTATCACAGAATATAAATAAATAAATAAATAAATAAATAAATAAATAAATAATAATAAAAAAGCAATTTTAAGTAACTGGCCTTGTCGTATAGGTTCATGAGATCTGTCCTGTACTTGCTTTAGAGGATTTACTTTGCAAACTGAGATCTCTTCATAAGTCACATAAAAAAGAACTAATCTTTCATACAATTAAACAATAATGCTGACACAAGGCCCAGCTTGGTGCCTTTTAACATGTATGCCATTATGACTTATACATTGAAGCATAAGGTTTTCTTGTAGTGTGCTGTAAACTCATAACTATATTAGAATTCAGGCTTTAAGTATCTTAAAATACAAGCGGTATAAGATGCATTTGTAATCTTACAGAAAAAACACACGACACTGAGCAAGTATTGGAGAAACAAAGGATGCATGTCACTGCATCAGACAGCCACATGAAGCAACTATTGATTATTTGAAGACATTGATTGATGACAGATATTCAAGCACCTGTAGTCCTTACAAGTGTCAGCAATACTGACATTACACCTTGTCTTAATCCTAACCGTTTAAGATTGTAATTTAGTTTTCATTGACTTTGACAATCTTTGTTCCTTAAAGATAAGACAGCCTTGGTCATATAAAATTGATTCATGCCATTTTTACACTGCTTGAGGTGTACTGAATAGCAGTAACATCAGAAATATTGTTTTCTTCTGCAACAAGAGGAGAAGCAAAGAAAGTTAGCAAATAAGTCTGATGTTTCAAAACTGTAGGAATAAAATAATCTTCCTGAAAAACCTGTTACTCATACTAAACACCTCTTTACCCACTGATGGGCAATATAGAGGATTCTGACTGGGTCATTGATTATTACCAGCTTATTATGTGGTCAAGACATGGATGCCAAGACGTTCACTTCTCAAGCGAAGCATCAAAACACATACTAGAGTTATGATTGGAGACCAGATCATAATTCTTCTTATTACATTGAGCTTTATCTGCTCCATGTGCTAGTTATAGAAAAAAAAGCAATAAGTATTTTGCTGGCTTTGAACATAATAAATCACTTAGCAATCTCTGTCAGAATGACAGTGTAGCACATTCTGTTATGTTACAGAAAGTCAGGGACAGATTACTGGCACAGACAGCCAGCAGAAACAAATCTGTTTTTAAGTCTGTCGCTGTTGTTTCCTGGACAGTACTGGCAAACTAAATTACCTAGTGTGATACCCTATGTTAACAAGTGAAACGGGTGTGAAACAGTTTGTTAAGATTGGGTCTTGTGCTATAGAAGCACTTAACTGGTTTGTCTTTTTTTGCAATATTGGAGTGTAATCACCAAGCTTCATGCACTATAAGGTATTTTAATTTGCTGTTGCTTCTCTTAGAGTCGTCGCATCAGTACAGATGATAAAGTAATTACACAATCATACTGGTAGATAGTGGAACTACTGAACCTGCTTTTCTCAAAAGTGGTCATTAATTTTACAACTAATTTGTCAGGTTCAGAGGCAATGACATTTAATGTATATGAATTCATGGTAGCCTTAAGTGCTTAGTTTCATTTCTGTCTCTCTAAGTGCCAAAACACACTCACATGTCCTTCTCTTAATGCCAAAACAGAATGATCACTTTGATAAATACAAGATTGTTGCTAGCAGAACACTGTTAAAAATGCCAGCATGGCATCAGTCAAGTAACACTCTTGTTCTCACAAGACTAGTGTAAATAGAGGTATACAGACTTTTCGAGTGATGGATGTAAATTTAGCAACACTTTATTCACAACTATCACTAAGTACCAATACCAGAACATTATCAGTTGCAGTCTATGACCTATAAATACCACTGAAAGGCACAATTAACAATATTCAAGCAATAATACTTAGAAGGCTCCGATACAAGGATTTAATAAGTATCCAGTTAATATAACTTACTTATATAAAGTACATATATAAAGTGCACTGTTTACAAGGTTAGCTGGTACCAGCTTTGTTTTAGACTTATAAAATCCACCTGCTGTAACTAGCCAACATCTGCTGAAATATTCTTCACATTTTCCAAACATCAATAACTTACCTGTTATGAAAAAGTTAAATACAGCCCGGGATTCATGAAGCTCGGCGCAAGGCCGGCATTAGGCTTGCGCCAACCGTGCGGCATGTAGATGGCGCATTAGCACCAAATGCATATTAATAAAGGCGCGCTGCCGCCACAGCCACATGCATAGGAAATGAGCGCGAGTGCATAGGGCGTGTCAAAGTGCTGCATGGAGGCGTGGAAATGTCAGCTATCGACGTGCAACCTAAAATGCTTGAATATAACAATTTGCCTGCAATAGTAATCACACCTGTCAGTGTCCGTGGATACTGAAACGTATGCAAAGCATGCAAGACAGTTCTTGTGAACACAAAATTAAGAAGCAAACACAAATGCATGGTAGGGAATATGGAGTCTCCATCCCTCGAACAAATGACATTGAAAACCATGTGCCCGTATTCTAATGCAGTGTAGATAGTTATACCAAGTGGAAGTGAAACGCATCATGTTAGCGCACCGCCAATAGCTACGTCTAGCCCAATGGTCAGGGTTACCAGCTGTCCCACATTGTGAGGGATAGTACACAGCTGGGCAGTTGTGTCCATACCAAAACCATTATAAATGTAAATATCCAGCGACCGTATGACAAAATTATATCCCACATCGCATGCAATAGTCACATACAATAGGTATGTTCGTATGTAACATACCACATGTGACAAGAAATAGAATAAGCAAGAAAACGAAACTGAAGGAGCATATAAACTGCTACAACAATAAGCTAACATGTAGGCAGAAAACAAAAGTATTATTCGTAGTACTGACCGTGGGTATGTGTTGTCCTGTAAAATCAGATTTGTATCTGGAATATTTCCCATCCTGGACATATGAAAAGGGTGGCACCCTACCAATGGTCAGAGCAGTCGGCCTAAATCTGCCCATATGCGGTCCAAGCTGTACTTGTCAGGATGTGTCACAGTTGAACGGGTATTACCCGGGTGTACCAACCATGTCATGAAAGTTAAGTATGGGCGTGTACCAATGTGCATGATGTACAGCAAGTGGAAGGTGAAACATGCCAGGATAGTCCACACAACCATACAGGTATCTGACATATATAGTGTATGCAATGTGTTCCCTTGACTGTGTCATGGGCCATCAACCAAAGAAGTGATGGATGGTGTGTCATGAATATGTGTGTGGGGGGTGGGTAATAGTATAATCCATAAAGGTGAGACTGTGTTGGATGCAGAATAGGTGAACTGGAGGTGTATGAGGGAGCAGCTGTGAATCAGAAAGAAACACAAAGAACAAGTATACACATCTGCAATACAACCTGACAGGCCATACTGTAGAACACAATCACACAAACATATGAATATTAAAATGTGCGATACACATGTACAGAAATGTCACCGGCACATACCCACAGAATGGTCTGGATGGAACTGGCCCATCCAAATGCAACACACCTGGATGCATAATTGAATACCCATCATCCCCTCCACAGCACACAACCCGCCCCCATACCTGAACGTCCACCAAATCCAGCCATACTCGGCCTACTAGCTTGACGCAGCCATATCTACACATAGTGACCACTACTCATATGTAGTAGGCAGTGTCACCCTAGGCAGTGTCAGGATTGCAAACTATGTATCCCTTGCATGTAAAACCCTAACACATTTTCGTAAATCCAAAAGAATGGACGGTATTGGTCTTGTTCAATTTTTGGATATC